>NC_037678.1:88020256-88320256 GCF_003255815.1 Theropithecus gelada | reverse complement strand
ACTTGGTCTATTCTGCTATTAATACTTGCTATTGCATTATTAAATTCTTGTAGTGTGCTTTTCAGCTCTATCAGGTCAGTTATGTTCTTCTCTATACTGGCTATTTTGTCTGTCAGCTCCTGCAATGTTTTATCGTGGTTTTTAGCCTTCTTGCATTGGTTACAATATGTTTCTTTAGCTCACTGTAGTTCATTTTTATCCAAATTCTGAATTATATTTCTGTCATTTCAGCCATCTTACCCTCAGCCCCTTTCCAAACCCTTACTGAAGAGGTGATGTGGTCATTTGGAGGAAAGACGGCACTCTGGTTTTTTGAGTTTTTAGTGTTCTTGCACTGGTTCTTTCTCACCTTTGTGGCTTATCTACCTTCAATCTTTGTGGTTGTTGACCTTTGGATGGGTTCCTTTGGTTCCATGTCACTCCTGGTTGGGACGTCACCCTATCCTGCTTTTCTCCATTTTTTGTGGGTTAAGCTATTTCTTTGATTAATCCCAATGTGAGTACCTGGATGTTTTGGTGGAAGGTGCTGGATGTACAGTTGAAAATGCTGTATTTACTTGCCCCTTTCATTCCTTTTCCTGAGAGCCATGCACTGTAGCTGCTTTTAGTTGGTTACTTTGGCCCCCTTCCATTATGTTCATTTTAACTGAGAATATGAAATACATGTAATTCTGATTTTGCTTAGCTAGACAGTGAAAACAGAGCCACTCTCAAAGCAAAGTAGGTTACATCACAGATAAGGTGACTTCAATGGGAAGTGGACAAAGTATTATAAGATAAAAATCCATGTGTGCAGGAATGCTACATAGATCAATATATAAATATTATGTTTCTTATCCTGATTGCATATACTTTGTCTGTATTAAAAAGAGAATATAGAGGATTCTCATTGTTTGCTTTCATCTGCCTTCACCTTCCACCTGTGCCACCACTGAAAAAATAAAAGGAGATCTAAGACATAGACTTTAAAATATGTTGTTTATTTGAGAGGTGATCATTCTCATGGTAAGAAACTGTGAAAGTGAGACAAGGAAAGGAGAACAGTTAACTAAAAGAAAATAATTAACAGTTTACCACTATAAGCAATGAGAAGTCAGTCTCATTGGAGACGTTCTGAGAGTCTACATGAAGCACAGCTGAGGAAGAGGAAACAGTGATATTTTTCCAGTGACTCCTTTCCTCATTAGCTAATGGTCACACCTTGAGCATTTTCTTCCTGGAGCATTCTATTGAATAAAAAAAGTAATCACTATATGCCAATATGGATTTGACAGGCATGTTAGGCTTATTTGACAAAGATTTTAAAGAAGTCAATATAAAAATACTTTGAAGAGCAATTATGCACAGACTTGAAACAAATGAAAAAGTATAAATTCTCAGCAAAAGAACAGAAGATACAAAGAAGAACCAAGTCAATATTTTAAAAATAAAATATAGAATAACTGAAATCAAAAATCAAAAGAAAACTCAATGGCTTGGCTCAATGGCAGATTGGAGGAGCCAGAGAAAAGAAAAAGTAAACTGAAAGATAAAATAATATAAATTACTCCTATAAACAACAGAGAGAAAGCAGACTAAAATGTTTTGACATACTCACAGGGATTTGTGAAACTATAAAAATGATATAACATTCATGTCATCAAAGTTCCGGGATAAAAGAAAGAAAGCAGGGCTGAAAAAGTACCTGAAGAAACAATGTCTGAAAACTTTCCATAATTGGAAAAAGACAAGAGGACAGGTGAAACTCAAATAGACAAATTCTAAGAAGGCCACATCAAGAAACATCATAGACTTCTGAAAGCAGTGGGAGAAAAAGGAAAACTTATCTATAAAGGAAAAACAATTTGATTGACAGCATATTTCTTATTCGAAACCATAAAGGCCAAAAGTAATACATTTTTTAAGTGCTTAGAGAAAAGAACTGTCAACACAGAATCCTGTATCCAGTAAAAATATCCTTTGGGGCCAGGCAAGATGGCTCACTCCTGTAATCCCAGCACTTTGGGAGGCCGAGGAGGGTGGATTGCCTGAGGTCATGAGTTTGAGACCAGCCTTACCAACATGGTAAAACCCTGTCTCTACTAAAAATACAAAATTAGCCAGGCATGGTGGTGGTGCACTCCTATAATTCCAGCTACTTTGGAGGCTGAGGCAGGAGAATCACTTGAACCCAGGAGGCAGAGGTTGCAGTGAGCCAAGATAGCACCCTTGCACTCCAGCCTGGACAATGAGAGCAAAACTCCCTCTTGAAATTATATATATATATATGTGTGTGTACATTTATGTGTGTGTGTATATATGTGTATATCCATGTATATATGTGTGTATATATATGCATATATATATGTGTGTGTATATATATACACATACACATACATATATATCCTTTGGGAATGAAGGACAAATCAAGACAGTCTCTAAAGAAAACTAAGATAATTTGTCAGAAGCATGCTTATCTTGAAAGAAAGGCTCAATAATGTTCTTTAAATGGAAGTAAAATAATAATAGAAGAAATAACATGGTAAGCAAAAATATTGGTAAATACAAGACTTTTTATCTTGTAACCTCTAAATTATAGTTGACAGTTGAAGCAAAAATTATAAAACTGTCTAATGTAGTCCTAAATGTAAGTAAAGGAAATATTTCAATGGTTATATTATAAATTTGGAAAAGGCAAAATAATATAAAAAGTGGTAAGGTTCGTATATTTCACTAGAACTGATACAATGATAACACCAGTAGAATGTGAGAAATAGGTATATATAATATAATACCTACAGCAACCACTAAAATATATATATATATAAAGATAAACTCAGAAACACTGTTTATAGATCCTTGTTCAAGATGGCTGGCTAAAGATATCAGACACCTACTCTCTCCAGAAAAAAATGAAGCAAAATTATGAACAGACGTTCATACTTTGAACAGAACATCTTAGAGAGAACACTAGAGTCCAATGGAGAACTGATAGGAAACATCTGAGGCACAGAAGGAAAAGAGAACAAGCAACCAGCTTAGGTGAGACTGGTGGGTGCCCCAAGGGACTCAGTATTATGGGGAAAGGATAAATGAAAAAGCTTCAGTGTTCCACCTTCTTGTTGTGGCCTGCTGCAATCCAAACCGCTAGAGAGCTCTCCATCCATACAAACCCTAACACTAGTGTGGGCAGTGATTTGGAGACCCCATGAGGGCACTGCACTACGCAGGGAACTCATGCTCCGTCACTTAGCCCTCCAAGACCTGAACAGCTGCTGTAGGGAGCTTTTTGGTAGCACAGCGTCATGGTACTGCGTCCTGTGCTGGGAACAACAGCCCTCATATCTCCACATCTCAGGAGCTCCTGATGACATTCCCCAGTGTCCACACAGAGGGCTTTGGCAGAACAGCATTGGCTGGTCCCAAAGGTGCTGCAGAGTCCCCAGTACTTTAGCTCATAGGAAGTACTACATCTTGGGGAAAAGGGTGTGCAGGGCACCAGAAGGCATCCCCTCCCTGACCCCCGGACAAAGGAAAGTATAAAGTGTGCAGTCTCCAGAGCCCATGACTCTAGGGCTGTGACTCCGCCCCCAAGCAGTGGCTCAATCTCCGTGCTCAGCTCTGCAAACCAAAAGTGAAATCCCCTCCCACTGGCAGATTTCTGTGCTGGAGCCCTCATGTAGAGAACAAAACCCCTCCTCCCTCTTTGCATACCTATTCCTACTGCTGACAGAGACTGGAGTCAGTGAGCCAGAGGGCTACCTGGCTGGGCCAGGGAGTGGCAACTATGACTGCACTGGCGGTGTAACTTCCATGCCCAAGGTCACACTAGAAGCAGGGGCTCCTCCCCCATCATCTGTGGTACTTGGGTGCTACTGCTGCAGAGAGGGCCTCAGAGCAGCAGATCTGGGTTTGCTGGAGGTGACCTTGTGCAATGACCATCACGAACACCAGCTTGCACCACTCAGAACCCAAAGGGATGTCCCAGCCCTGCTGCTGCTGTCTCCCACACCACACCAACTGCTCAGGGACCTGAGATCTTCATCACCATTCTGATCCATTGCTGCCTCTACCAGCGTACAAGCAAGCCACTTGGAGGCCCAATAATTGGCCTGCCAATAAACAACTAACATGAATGCCAGCATACACTGCCCTGGGGTGCAAAGACAGACATGCTCAGTTCTCTGCTGACATGACTGGGACCTGAAGACTGGCCCACCTGTCTTCCCAGTCTGTAGCATAACTTCACCACAGCTTCCACTAATAAACACACACTAACCCTCTGAGGAAATCACAGAAAGCACTAATATTGTTTATAGGCAAAGAAACCATACAAAGACTACACTACTGCATGCACCCAGAATTGAAGCCAAATTGCCCTACCCAACCAACACCACAGACACATTTTCAGGAAGGCCAGGCATGGTGGCTCAAACCTGTAATCCCTGCACTTTGGGAGGCCAAGGTGAGTGGATCACTTGAGGTCAGATGTTCAAGACCAGCCTGGACAACATAGCAAAACTCCGTCTCTACTAAAAATACAAAAAAAAAAAAAAAAAAAAAAAATTAGCTGGGTATGGTGGCACACACCTGTAATCCTAGCTACTTGGGAGGCTGAGACACAAGAATCACTTGAACCTCAGAGGCAGAGGATGCAATGAGCCAAGATCATGCAGCTGAATTGCAGCCTGGGCGACAGAGCAAGACTCTGTCTTAAAAAAAAAAAAAAAAATCAGGAAAATGTCCTCCCCTACATGAAAAGTAAATTCAAAAATAGAAAAAAGTGACTATTACATAAGATGCACAAATATTACTATAAGGATACAAAAAACATGAAAAACAAGGAAATGTGATAACTCCAAAGAAATACAATAATTCTCAAGAAATAGATCTTAAAAAAGAAATCTCTTCAACACCTGTGAAGAGAAATTAAAAAAAAAAACCTTTGGAATTCCAGATTAAGAATTCAAAATATTGATTTTATTATATTTAATTTAAAAATTTTAGGCCGGGCGCGGTGGCTCAAGCCTGTAATCCCAGCACTTTGGGAGGCCGAGACGGGCGGATCACGAGGTCAGGAGATCGAGACCACCCTGGCTAACACGGTGAAACCCCATCTCTACTAAAAAATACAAAAATCTAGCCAGGCGAGGTGGCGGGCGCCTGTAGTCCCAGCTACTCGGGAGGCTGAGGCAGGAGAATGGCGTAAACCCAGGAGGCGGAGCTTGCAGTGAACTGAGATCTGGCCACTGCACTCCAGCCTGGGCGACAGCGCGAGACTCCGTCTCCAAAAAAAAAAAAAATTTTTTTGAGACACGGTCTTACTCTGTCACCCAGGATGGAGTGCAGTGACCCAATCTCTGCTCGCTGCAGCCTCGACCTCCTGGGCTCAAGTGATTTTCCCACTGCAGCCTCCCAAGTAGCTGGGACTAAAGACATGTATCACTTTGGTCGGCTAATTTTTGTTATTTTTGTAGAGACAGGGTTTTGCCATGTTGTCTAGGTTAAAGTACTGTTTTTAAAGAAGCTCAGTGAGATACAAAATAATTTTGAAACACAATATAAAGAATTTTTTTTAAACAAAAGTCAGGTTATGAATCAGAAAATTTCCAGAGATATTTTTTAAAATAACAAAATAGAAATTTTGGAATTAGATAATTCATCAAACACAAAATACATGTGAAAGCTTCATAAATAGATCAGATCAGGCAGAATAAATAATCTCAGAACTTGACAGGTCTTTGAAATAATTCAATCACACAAAAATTTTTTTAAAAAAAGGATGAGCAAACCCATTGTGACATTTGTGACAACATAGATGATCAAATATTTGAATTATCAGTATCCCAGAGGGTGAAGTGAAAATGAAAAGATTAGAAAATTTATTCAACAAAATAATATGTAAAAACTTCCCAACTCTAGAAAGAGATTTAGACATCCAGATAAAGAAGGCTCAATGATCCCCAGTGAGAGTATGTAAAAAGGTCTTCTCCATGGCACATTATAATCAGATCATCTAAAATCAAAGATAAAGAGCAAATTATTAAAACAGCAAGAGAAAAGTGCCTAGTTATGTATAAAGGAAACCTCATCAGACTAACAGTGAATTTCTTAGGAGAAACCTTACAGACCAGAAGCTAATGGGATGATATATTCAAAGTGCTGAAAGATATAAACTATTAATGAAGAATACTATATATCCAGCAAAATTATTATTCATAACATTCATAAATAAAGAAGAAATCAAGTATTTTCCAGAAAAGCAATTGCTAAGGGAATTCATCACCACTAGACCAGCTCTATGAGAAATGCTCAAAGGAGTCCTAAACCTGGAAGTGAAAGGGTAACATTTACCATCATAAAAAATGTACACAAATATAAACTCACTGGTAAAATGATCACAAAAAGAGAAAGGACTCAAGTGGTACCACTATAGAAATCCACCAGATCACAATTACAAACAATATGAGAAAAAGAAAGGAATAAAGAATATGCAAAACAACCAGAAAACAGTAAACAATATGACAAGAACAAAGCTTCACATGTCAATAACCTTGAACATAAACGAATTATTCACTTAAAATATATAGACTGGCATATGGGTTAAAAAACATGATTTGATTATATGCTCTCACTAGATACCTTACATATAAAGACACATATAGATGGAAGTTAAACGGGTGGAAAGAGATACTACATGTGAACAGAAACCAAAAGTGAGCAAGAGTAGTTACATCAGATGAAAGATACCTTTAGTCAAAAATCATAAGAAAGCAATGAAGATTATATAATGATAAAACATCAAACCAGCCAAAAAAGGAACAATTCTGAATACATATACACCCAACACTGAATCACACAGACTTATAAAGAGAAGAGTTAAACTAGATCTAGAGAGTTAAACTGCAATATAATAATAGTAGGAGACTTCTACATCCTACTCAGTATTGGACAGACCAGTTAGACAGAAAATCAACCAAGAAACGTTGGATGTAAACTGTATTTTAGAACTCATGGCACTAACAGACATTTACAGAACATTCTATCCAACAACTGCAGAACACACATTATTTGTATAAGAACATAGAATGTTCTCCAGTATAGTCGTATGTTAGGCCACAAAACAAGTCTTAAATTTTTAAAAATTAAAATCATATCAAGTATTTTCCATGGTGGAATAAAGCTAGATATCAATACCAAGAGGAACTTTATAAACTATACAAATACATAGAAATTAAACAGAATGCTTCTGAACGTTTACTGGGTCAATGAAGAAATTAAAATGGAATAACGTTTTGAAACGTGAAAATGGAAACACAATATAACAAAACCTGTGGAATACAGTAAAAGCAATACAAAGAAGGAACCTAGAGCAATAAACACCTACATCAAGAAAGTAAAAAGATTACAAATTAGTAATCTAACAATGCACCTCAAGAAACTAGAAAAGCAAGAACAAACCAAGCCCCAAATTAGCAGAAGAAAAGAAATAATAAAGATCAGAGGAGAACCATGTGAAATACAGACTACAAAAACAATACAAAGGATTTTAAAAAGTGAAAAGTTGGCTCATCAAAATAATAAAATTGGTAAATTGCTAGCTAGAGTAACCAAGAAAAGAAGAAACCCCAAATAAAATCAGAAATGAAAAAGGAGAGCACTACAACTGATACCACAGAAATGCAAAAAATCATCTGACTATTATGAACAACTATATGCTAACAACTGGAAAACTTAGAGGAAATGAATCAATTTCTGGAAACAGAAAACATATCAAGATTGAATCATAAAAAACTAGAAAACCTCAGCAGATGAATAATGAGTAGTGAGACTGAATCAGTAATAAAATGTCTCCCAAGAAAGAAATGCGCAGGACCAGATGGATTCTCAGCTGAATTCTACCAAATATACAAAAAAGAACTAATGCCAACCTTTCTGAAACTATTTGAAAAAATAAAGAAGACGAGAATTTTCCCTAACTCTTTCTATGAGGCCAGCATCACCCTGATACAAGGCAAAACAACAACAACAACAACAAGAAAAACTACAGGCTAATATTCTCTATGAACATAGATGTAAAAATTCTGCCCAAACACTAGCAAATGCAACAGCGTATCAAAAAGATAATATACCACAAAAAGTCGGATTTATACCAGGGATGCAAGGATGGCTCAACATATGCAACTCAATAAACATGACACATCACATAAACAGAATGAAGGACAAAAATCATCTCAATAGACACAGTAAAAGCATTTGATAAAATTCAATATCTCTTCATGACAAAAAAAAAAAACCCTCAAAAAACTGGCATATGAGAAACATACCTCAAAATAATAAAGGCCATATACAACAAATCCACAACTAATGTTATACTAAATGGGAAGAAGTTGAAAGCCCTTCCTCTAAGAACTGAAACAAGATGGAAATGCCTACTTACACCACTCCTAGTTATCATAGTACTGGAAGTCCTCGCCAAAACACAGTTAAGAGAGATAAATAAAAGACATCCAAATTAGAAAAGAGGAAGACAAATTGTCCCTCTTCGGTGATGATGTAGTCTTATATCTGGAAAATCCTAAGGACTCCACCAAAAAACTCTTAGATTTGATAAATAAATTCAGTAAAGTTTCAGGATACAAAATCAATTTACAAAACTCAGTAGCATTTCTATACACCAATAATGTTCTAGCCAACAAAGAAATCAAGAAGGCAATCCCATTTACAATAGCTACAAAAATATAAAATACCTAGGAATAAATTTAACTAAGGAAATGAAAGATCTCTACAGCAAAAACTACAGAACGCTGATGAAAGAAGTTGAAGAGGACACAAACAAATGGAAAAACATTCTATACTCAAGATTGAGAAGAATTAATATCACTAAAATGAGCACACTACCTAAACAATCTACAGAGTCAAGGAAATCGCTATCAAATACCAATGTCATTCCTTAAAGAATTTTTTTAAAAACTACTAAAATTCATATGGGACCAAAAACAGCCTGAATAACCAAAGCAATCCTGAGTAAAAAGAACAAAGTTTGTGGCATCACATAATCTGACTTCAAAATATTTAACAAGGCTCTGAGTAACCAAAACAGCATGGTATTGGAATAAAAATAGATATATAGACCAATGAACAGAATAGAGAGCTATAAATACATCCACATATTTACAGCCAACTGATCTTTGACAAAGCTGACAAGCACTTACATCGGGGAAAGAACAGCCCCTTCAATAAATGGTGCTTGGGAAAATTCAATTGCCATTTGCAGAAGAATGAAACTGAGCTCCTATCTCTCACCATACACAAAAATCAATTCAAAATTAATTAAAGATTTAAATACTACTGTAGAGCTTCTCTAAGCTTCTTCATATTCTCTTAACAGGTGATGCCCTCTCAGTTCATCACCTGACTGAAACATCTCCTCCTTCACGAACTCTTTTCTAATTCTTGCCTCAATAATTGCAATGAATCCTCCCTACTTCCCTAGCAATGCATTAATTTTTCTATCAGAGTTTCTAAATGCGATATTGTTTAAGTTGTTCATGTATCTGCCTGTCTCTTCCCCTACACTTTTGGAAAGCAGGACTTTTAGCATTCACTATTACATCTTGAATTTGATGTAGGAGGCTGTGAATAGCGAGCCTTAAGTCAGTTCAATTGAATTGAGAAGAGTGGAATATTATTGAGTACAGGATGTCCTGGGAAGAGGGTCTCAAGAATCCAGGAATGTATTGAGTTTACTTTGATAAACAGGAGGCAAATTGCCACATCCTATTCCACCCTCAAGCATTCTGAACTATCAGAAAGGCAGCCTTACATAGTGCAACAAACATGCCACTTGACACATCTCCCTCAGAGGGAGACCCTACTAATGTTGGAATTTGTCCTGAGAAAGCTAAGGATGAAGTGTTCCTTGCAAAGCAACTCAAATCTATCCCCCAAATTATGCTTGTTATACAAAGTTTTTCATACAGAAATGTTAGACACCTTCAGATACAAAACACTTATGGGAGAAAAGAAGTCAGAATTCAACTGAGATGTTGCCTTTGCAAGATAAAATTGCATAATCCCAAAAGTGTAGGATAAAGAAGGAATGTAGTGAGAAGGTACTGAGACAAAGAGATCAAATGAAAGATAGAATTTAAGATTATGAATATACCTAATCTACAAGTAGTACTTAATCTAAAATTCATGGAGCCACTGAATTTTAAAGCTAAACTTACTTAAAAGGCAATATGCCTGTGATGGTTAATTTCATGTGTCAGCTTGAGTGGGCCATGGTACTCAGTGTTTAATGAAAGAGCAGTCTTGATGTTTCTGTGAAGGTATTTTTTAGAAGTGATTAACCTTTTTTTTTTTTTTTTTTTGAGGTGGAGTCTTACTTTGTCGCCCAGGCTGGAGTGCAGTGGCTCACTCTCGGCTCACTGCAAGCTCTGCCTCCCGGGTTCACACCATTCTCCTCTGTCAGCCTCCCGAGTAACTGGGACTACAGGCACCCACCACCACACCTGGCTAATTTTTTGTATTTTTAGTAGAGACAGGGTTTTACCATGTTAGCCAGGATGGTCTCAATCTCCTGACCTCATGATCTACCCACCTCGGCCTCCCAAAGTGCTAGGATTACAGGCGTGAGCCCCGACGCCCAGCCCAGAAGTGATTAACATTTAAATCAGTAGAGCTTTAAGCAGAGTACCCTTCATGAGGTGGGTGGGCCTCATCCAGTCAGGTGAAGGCTTTAAAACAAAACACTGAGTTCTCCTGAGCAGAAAGGAATTCTGCTTTTAGCCTGCGTTGAATTTGAGCTGCAACATCAACTCTTCCCTGAGTTTCCAGCCTACTGAGCTTCTCTGTACATTTTGGACATGCCAGCCACCACAATATCACGAGTCAATTCCTTAAACTAAACATCTTTTTCTCTCACTATGTACAAATAGACATCCTATTGATCCTATTTGTTCTGTTTCTCTGGAGAACCCTGATTAATATTGATTAATATAATGCCAAATTCCTCAATTATATAGATAAAGAAATGAGAATTAAAACATAAATGTTAACAGCAAATATTTACTGGGCACTTAAAGCTAAGAACGCCCTATGCTGGACTCTCTAACATAACCTAAATTAAGTCCACCAACCAGAAGGTCAGTATAATTATGTCCATTTAATAAATGAGAAAACTGGGGCCACAGGGATTTCAAGGCTTCTCAGGGGCCACCTAGTCACTTGACAACAGACCTGGGGTATAGTTGTTTGAGTCATCTGTTCATTTGCAGTGTGCAACTCTTCATGCCACACACTAGGATAAAATACCTGCTCGTTTCTAAAAAAATGTATAATGAAATATTCCAGAAGCTGAGGCAGGAGGATTGCTTAAGCCCGGGAGATTAAGGCTAGCCTGGAAAACGTACCAAAACCCCATTTCAAAAAAAAAAAAAAAATGTATAATGAAAATTTTCTACTTGGTATTTTAAATATTTTAAAAATTAAGAAGTTGTGACACCTATTTGAGACCCATGGCAGCAAAGTTGAAGCCCTAAAACAGGCCCTAAAATTTGTAAAAAATCTGGTGCACAATAAAGAAAGCATCATCAAAACAACAGAAAAAAATAGATGATTCAAAACTGGTGTTTAGAAGTTGGCTACTTGGAAAAGAAAATTCATCTTACCATACCTTACACAAATTAGATTCCAGATGGATAAAAGGGTTAATACAAAATAAAACAAACCACTGATTATTCTAGAGGAAAACATTTCATCTATTTTTGGGTAAGAGCTGTTTTTTAATTCTATTCATTTCAAAACTAAAATTAAAAGAAATTAAAAACAAATGACAACTTGGGAAAACACTACAAAAATGTATAGACCAAGGATTGATAAAGAATATATAGAGAGAGATATTGACATGGTTTGGTTGTGTCCCAAACCAAATCTCATCTTCAATTGTAACTCCCACAATTTCCATGTGTCGTGGGAGCAACCCAGTGGGAGGTGATTGAATCATGGGATCAGGTCTTTCCTCTACTGTTTTCGTGACAGTGAATGAGTCTCATGAGACCTGATGCTCTTAAAGATGGGAATTTCCCTGCACGAGCTCTCTTTTTTTGCCTGCTGCCATCCATGTAAGACATGACTTGCTTTTCCTTGCCTTCTGCCATGATTGTGAGGCCTCCCCAGCCATGTGGAACTGTATGTAAGTCCATTGAACCTTTTCTTCTTCCCAGTCTCAGGTATGTCTTTATCAGTAGTGTGAAAATGGACCAATACAGATATCTACATTTCAAATTAAAAAACTAACAACTTCCCCCTAGAATGGGCAAAACTTGTGAATAGATAATTTGCAGAAGAAACACAAATGCTTAGAAGCATATGGAAACACAAACTGCAACTCAGAAAAATGAAAATTTTAGAAAAGCTATTATTTTCCACCTAAGAAGAGTCAAAGATAAAAAGTAAATTACAAGCCAGTGGTGGTGGCTCACCCGTGTAATCCCAGCACTTTGGAAGGATGAGGCGGGTGAATCTCCTGAGGTCAGGAGTTTGAGACCAGCCTAGCCAAATGGCAAAAACCCGTCTCTACTAAAAATACAAAAATTAGCCAGGCATGGTGGCAGGTGCCTATAACCCAAGCTAGTTAGGAGACTGAAGCAGGAGAACTGCTTAAACCCAGGAGGTGGAGCTTACAGTGAGCTGAGATCATGCCACTGCACTCCAGCCTGGGCAGCAGAGCAAGACTCCATCTCAAAAAAAAAAAAAAAGTAAATTGCAATACAGATATTGATTAATGTGCTACGAAACTTTGTTTTTGTATTGATGGAAGTGTAAGTGAATACAGTTTGTCTGGACAGCAATTTGGAACTATGAATCAGAGCTTTAAAATATGCGTACCCATTTAACAAATATTTTCTGAGCACCTGCTTTACGCCAGTTTTCAAAGACTCCTGAAAGTACACATTTTAAAAAATATAAAAACATGGCATATTCTCTGACCCAATAACCTTTTTTCTAAGGACCTACAGTAATAAAATTATCAGAGGTGCAGTAAAGATTGACAGAAAATATGTTAATCATAGCATTGTGTACAATGTAGAAAAAAATTAGTAACAACTAAATATCTAGTGATAAGAAAATGATTTGTTTAATAAAAACCATAGCATTACAATAAAGCACATTTCAGCCCTTAACTGATGGGTTGGTTTTCTAAATTTTTAAATGACATAGAGAAATGTTAATGCTATAACTTTCAAAATAAGAAAAGCAAGATGCACATTACTTAATTGAAATCATTATATATAGTTTTATATCTTGCTTTTGAGCTCTGCATTTATTAAATTGTAGTTATCTCTGGATAGTAAGAAAATTCATGATTTTGAATTTCCTCATTTGTATTTTTCTGATTTTTATAAATTTTCTGTGCTGAACATGAATCATTTTTATAATTAAAAAAAATGCTAAATATAAGTGACAGCTTTCTGCAAGGTTTTATGAGGAAAAATCATGTAGGGTTAAAATTATGTATCTATAAATATATGGTGTAAGTGTGTGTGTGCATGTGTGTGTGTGTGCACATTCCAGCTGACATTGACTGCAGCCAACTGTCAAAACTGTGACACATGGACATTTTAATATAAGTACTATATTAGTCTGTTTTCATGCGGCTGATAAAGATATACCCAAGACTGAGCAATTTACAAAAGAAAAAAGTTTAATTCTCTCTCATTTCCACGTGGCTGGGGAGGCCTCACAATCATGGCAGAAGGTAAAAGGCATTTGTTACATGGCAGCAGAGAAGAGGAGAGAAGAGAAGCTTGTGCAGGGAAACTCCCCTGTATAAAACCATCAGATCTCGTGAGACTTATTGACTATCATGAGAACAGCATGGGAAAGACCTGCCCCCATGATCCAATTACCTCCCACCGGGTCCCTCCCATAACACGTGGGAATTCAAGATGAGATTTGGGTGGGGACACAGCCAAACCATATCACCTACTAAAATTGGAGATCTGTTTGGTGCTTCTATTTGCCAGTTCAGTTCTACTGAAAATCTGGGCAGGCAATCTGAGACAAACTCCCAACAAATACAAATTGAACCACTTCCTCATTAAGCCACTTCACCTGCATCTTAATTACATAAGATACTACTGTATCCTATGTACAAGTATTTCTTCCAATGTTACCCAAGGATATTGAAAATATTTATGTGCCCTTTAGCAATATTCAAAGCATTCTTCATGCTCAGGAACAAGAAAGTAACTCAGATTCAGTGATATAAGCTGTTGGTTCTCATTGTTAGTGGAAAATTTGCACTACAGGGAATGGGGTTAATCTTCAAGGGAAATTCAGTAGGAAAAACAAGGTCTTGAATAAAATGTTTCAAAGTTTAAATAGCAAAGTGAGGGCTATTTGCAGTGCTATCCTACATCTTTTACTGAAATATTGAAAGCTGCAAAGTCAGTAATGAACTTGGCTTCCTAGGTAAACTTGTGAGTTAGTTGTTTAGAGATTCTGGCTATCGGAAGTGACAGATGAAATATTGGGGAAATTTCCTTTCTTTTAATCATGTGAAGTTGTCAATACAGAACAAATGAGAACTTACTTTGGTAAAATGATTTGGAAGAACTGCCTCACTCTCTAGGTCTTTTAAGGTTTGAAAATGACATGAGACTCATGAGACTAGACACTTCCTTTGCCCCTACACTTGGCAATATAAGAATGGTCTGCATCCAACTCCAACAAATATAGCAGACAGTGTCCTGTTTCCTACAGTATCAACCACATGGCAATTTTTCCTGGACAGTGAACAAACAGGTGCTTTCTTTGAGACACAGAGCAACTTCTTTAGTTCTTGTGGTCAGTGCAGTCTTTAGCAAGCAGCCCTTATTTTTAATCCATTTGAAACTCTGACTAAAAGAGGAAGGTGGAGAGATTAGGAAGTGTCATCCTTTGGTTTATGAAAGGGAGAGTCAGGCTGGGTGCGGTGGCTCATGCCTGTAATCCCAGCACTTTGGGAAGCCAAGGAAGGTAGATCACCTGAGGTCAGAAGTTTGAGACCAGCCTGGCCAACATAGTGAAACCCGGCCTCTACTAAAAATTCAAAAATTAGCTGGGTGTGGTGGCGGGGCGGGGGGGCAACTGTAGTCCCAGCTGCTCAGGAGGCTGAGGTATGAGAATCACTTGAACCTGAGAGGAGAGGTTGCAGTAAGTTGAGATCACTCCACTGCACTCCCGCCTGGGTGAAAGAGTGAGACTCTGTCTCAAAAAAGAAGAGGGAGAGTCAAAATACAGTTGCATCAATCAAATGAGAGAAAGTTTGAATGGACGTCAACAGCTAAGAACAATGTCAGGGGTTGGCCATATCAATCATGCATGTAAATATTGTCTTTTCATTTTTAAGACACAAAATATACTGCTACTCTGCTACTACGATCTTATGTTTTGTTAATAGAGATTTTTAATTACACAATAATAAATAAAAACACTGTTATTATAAGGTTCAACCACTACAGGCACTCATATATACTAAAAACAAACCGGCCAGGCGTGGTGGCTCACACCTGTAATCCCAGCACTTTGGGAAGCCAAGACGGGCAGATCACAAGGTGAGGAGTTTGAGACCGGCCTGGCCAAAACAGTGAAACCCCGTCTCTACTAAAAATACAAAAAATTAGCCGGGTGTGGTGGCAGGTGCCTGTAATCCCAGCTACTCAGGAGGCTGAGGCAGGAGAATCGCTTGAACCTGGGAGACAGAGGTTGTAGTGAGTGGAGATTGCACTCCAGCCTGGGTGGCAGAGTGAGACTCCATCTCAAAAAAAAAAAAAAAAAAAAAACCATCAAGTCCTAATTTATACCTTCATTTCTATTCTTCTTTCCGAAGATAAATATTGCCAATATTTTGGTATGTTTGGTATGTTGACAATTCGATTTCAATACATTTAAACATATATGTAATCAGGGTGAGATCTACCTCATTGTCTTTAATGGAAGCATGTGATTAAATATAACACATATGGCATAGTCTATTTAGCCACTCTTTCACTGATGACAGTTTATTTCCAATATTTATACCATGAATGACAACAAATGGACATTTGTTTAACAAAATTTTTAAACATAAATGCAAAGATTTATTATTTTTTAAACATTTTTATTTTTATAATATAAGTAAGACGTGGATATATATTCTCAAAATGCATAATCAAAGCTCATCTTAATCCTAATACCCTCTGTAAAGGTAACTGCTATTGTTTTGATGTGAATCTTTCCAGAACTTCTGGACCCCATTTACACATGTACAACTATATATAGCTAGGCATAGCTTTGTTTTGTGTGAAGAATTGCTTGTCATATACGATAATATATTGCTAGACAATCTGCATAGCTCCCTTAACTGTAGGTGTGGTGATTTTTCTATGTACAAGTGTATCTACCCCATTTATTGTCACTGTTGCCTAGTATTTCATTGAGTCTCAACACCAATGTTTTTTAATCATTTGCCTATAAATAGACTTTTAATTGTCTACTGTGTTGTATGCATAGTGTATATTTCAATACATATTACATTCAGTACACCAAATACAGATGCTCCTCAACATACAGTGGGGTTACTTCCTGATAAACCTGTCATAAATTGAAAATACTTTAAGTCCAAAGTGCAGTTAATACACCTAATATCCCGAATATCATAGCTTAGTCTAGCTTACCTTAAGCATACTCAGAATATTTACATTAGCCTACCGTTGGGCAAAATCATCTAACACAAAGCTTATTTTGTAATAAAGTATTGAATATCTCATGTAAGTTAGTGAATACTCTACTGAAAGTCAAAACAGAATAGTTGTATGTGTACCATCATAACATTAGAAAATTGTGGAGGGGGCGGAGCAAGATGGCCGAATAGGAGCAGCTCCAGTCTTCAACTCCCAGCGCCAGCGACACAGAAGACCGGTGATTTCGGCATTTTCAACTGAGGTACTGGGTTCATCTCACTGGGGAGTGCCGGACGATCGGTACTGGTCAGCTGCTGCAGCCCGACCAGCGAGAGCTGAAGCAGGGCGAGGCATTGCCTCACCTGAGAAGCGCAAGGGGGAAGGGAATCCCTTTTCCTAGCCAGGGGAACTGAGACACACAACACCTGGAGAATCGGGTAACTCCCACCCCAATACTGCGCTTTGAGCAAACAGGCACACCAGGAGATCATATCCCACACCTGGCCGGGAGGGTCCCACACCCACGGAGCCTCCCTCATTGCTATTACAGCAGTCTGTGATCTACCGGCAAGGCAGCAGTGAGGCTGGGGGAGGGGCGCCCGCCATTGCTGAGGCTTAAGTAGGTAAACAAAGCTGCTGGGAAGCTCGAACTGGGTGGAGCTCACAGCAGCTCAAGGAAACCTGCCTGTCTCTGTAGACTCCACCTCTGGGGGCAGGGCACAGAAAACAATAACAAAGCAGCAGAAAGCTCTGCAGACGCAAACGACTCTGTCTGACAGCTTTGAAGAGAGCAGTGGATCTCCCAACACGGAGGTTGAGATCTGAGAAGGGACAGACTCCCTGCTCAAGCGGGTCCCTGACCCCTGAGTAGCCTAACTGGGAGACATCCCCCACTAGGGGCAGTCTGACACCCCACACCTCACAGGGTGGAGTACACCCCTGAGAGGAAGCTTCCAAAGCAAGAATCAGACAGGTACACTTGCTGTTCAGAAATATTCTATCTTCTGCAGCCTCTGCTGCTGTTACCCAGGCAAACAGGGTCTGGAGTGGACCTCAAGCAATCTCCAACAGACCTACAGCTGAGGGTCCTGACTGTTAGAAGGAAAACTATCAAACAGGAAGGACACCTACACCAAAACCCCATCAGTACATCACCATCATCAAAGACCAGAGGCAGATAAAACCACAAAGATGGGGAAAAAGCAGGGCAGAAAAGCTGGAAATTCAAAAAACAAGAGCGCATCTCCCCCGGCAAAGGAGCGCAGCTCATCGCCAGCAACGGATCAAAGCTGGACGGAGAATGACTTTGACGAGATGAGAGAAGAAGGCTTCAGTCCATCAAATTTCTCAGAGCTAAAGGAGGAATTATGTACCCAGCGCAAAGAAACTAAAAATCTTGAAAAAAAAGTGGAAGAATTGACGGCTAGACTAATTAATGCAGAGAAGGTCATAAACGAAATGAAAGAGATGAAAACCATGACACGAGAAATACATGACAAATGCACAAGCTTCAGTAACCGACTCAATCAACTGGAAGAAAGAGTATCAGCAATTGAGGATCAAATGAATGAAATGAAGCGAGAAGAGAAACCAAAAGAAAAAAGAAGAAAAAGAAATGAACAAAGCCTGCAAGAAGTATGGGATTATGTAAAAAGACCAAATCTACGTCTGATTGGGGTGCCTGAAAGTGAGGGGGAAAATGGAACCAAGTTGGAAAACACTCTTCAGGATATCATCCAGGAGAACTTCCCCAACCTAGTAGGGCAGGCCAACATTCAAATCCAGGAAATACAGAGAACGCCACAAAGATACTCCTCGAGAAGAGCAACTCCAAGACACATAATTGCCAGATTCACCAAAGTTGAAATGAAGGAAAAAATCTTAAGGGCAGCCAGAGAGAAAGGTCGGGTTACCCACAAAGGGAAGCCCATCAGACTCACAGCAGATCTCTCGGCAGAAACTCTCCAAGCCAGAAGAGAGTGGGGACCAATATTCAACATTCTTAAAGAAAAGAATTTTAAACCCAGAATTTCATATCCAGCCAAACTAAGTTTCATAAGTGAAGGAGAAATAAAATGCTTTACAGATAAGCAAATGCTTAGAGATTTTGTCACCACTAGGCCTGCCTTACAAGAGACCCTGAAGGAAGCACTCAACATGGAAAGGAACAACCGGTACCAGCCATCTCAAAAACATGCCAAAATGTAAAGACCATCGAGGCTAGGAAGAAACTGCATCAACTAATGAGCAAAATAACCAGTTAATATCATAATGGCAGGATCAAGTTCACACATAACAATCTTAACCTTAAATGTAAATGGACTAAATGCTCCAATTAAGAGACACAGACTGGCAAACTGGATAAAGAGTCAAGACCCATCAGTCTGCTGTATTCAGGAGACCCATCTCACACGCAGAGACATACATAGGCTCAAAATAAAGGGATGGAGGAAGATTTACCAAGCAAATGGAGAACAAAAAAAAGCGGGGGTTGCAATACTAGTCTCTGATAAAACAGACTTTAAACCATCAAAGATCAAAAGAGACAAAGAAGGCCATTACATAATGGTAAAGGGATCAATTCAACAGGAAGAGCTAACTATCCTAAATATATATGCACCCAATACAGGAGCACCCAGATTCATAAAGCAAGTCCTTAGAGACTTACAAAGAGACTTAGACTCCCATACAATAATAATGGGAGACTTCAACACTCCATTGTCAACATTAGACAGATCAACGAGACAGAAAGTTAACAAGGATATCCAGGAATTGAACTCATCTCTGCAGCAAGCAGACCTAATAGACATCTATAGAACTCTCCACCCCAAATCAACAGAATATACATTCTTCTCAGCACCACATCGTACTTATTCCAAAATTGACCACGTAATTGGAAGTAAAGCACTCCTCAGCAAATGTACAAGAACAGAAATTATAACAAACTGTCTCTCAGACCACAGTGCAATCAAACTAGAACTCAGGACTAAGAAACTCAATCAAAACCACTCAACTACATGGAAACTGAACAACCTGCTCCTGAATGACTACTGGGTACATAACGAAATGAAGGCAGAAATAAAGATGTTCTTTGAAACCAATGAGAACAAAGATACAACATACCAGAATCTCTGGGACACATTTAAAGCAGTGTGTAGAGGGAAATTTATAGCACTAAATGCCCACAAGAGAAAGCAGGAAAGATCTAAAATTGACACTCTAACATCGCAATTAAAAGAACTAGAGAAGCAAGAGCAAACACATTCGAAAGCTAGCAGAAGGCTAGAAATAACTAAGATCAGAGCAGAACTGAAGGAGATAGAGACACAAAAAACCCTCCAAAAAATCAATGAATCCAGGAGTTGGTTTTTTGAAAAGATCAACAAAATTGACAGACCACTAGCAAGACTAATAAAGAAGAAAAGAGAGAAGAATCAAATCGACGCAATTAAAAATGAAAAAGGGGATATCACCACCGACCCCACAGAAATACAAACTACCATCAGAGAATACTATAAACACCTCTACGCAAATAAACTGGAAAATCTAGAAGAAATGGATAATTTCCTGGACACTTACACTCTTCCAAGACTAAACCAGGAAGAAGTTGAATCCCTGAATAGACCAATAGCAGGCTCTGAAATTGAGGCAACAATTAATAGCCTACCAACCAAAAAAAGTCCAGGACCAGATGGATTCACAGCTGAATTCTACCAGAGGTACAAGGAGGAGTTGGTACCATTCCTTCTGAAACTATTCCAATCAATAGAAAAAGAGGGAATCCTCCCTAACTCATTTTATGAGGCCAACATCATCCTGATACCAAAGCCTGGCAGAGATACAACAAAAAAAGAGAATTTTAGACCAATATCCCTGATGAACATCGATGCAAAAATCCTCAATAAAATACTGGCAAACCGGATTCAGCAACACATCAAAAAGCTTATCCACCATGATCAAGTGGGCTTCATCCCTGGGATGCAAGGCTGGTTCAACATTCGCAAATCAATAAACATAATCCAGCATATAAACAGAACCAAAGACAAGAACCACATGATTATTTCAATAGATGCAGAAAAGGCTTTTGACAAAATTCAACAGCCCTTCATGCTAAAAACGCTCAATAAATTCGGTATTGATGGAACGTACCTCAAAATAATAAGAGCTATTTATGACAAACCCACAGCCAATATCATACTGAATGGGCAAAAACTGGAAAAATTCCCTTTGAAAACTGGCACAAGACAGGGATGCCCTCTCTCACCACTCCTATTCAACATAGTGTTGGAAGTTCTGGCTAGGGCAATCAGGCAAGAGAAAGAAATCAAGGGTATTCAGTTAGGAAAAGAAGAAGTCAAATTGTCCCTCTTTGCAGATGACATGATTGTATATTTAGAAAACCCCATTGTCTCAGCCCAAAATCTCCTTAAGCTGATAAGCAACTTCAGCAAAGTCTCAGGATACAAAATTAATGTGCAAAAATCACAAGCATTCTTATACACTAGTAACAGACAAACAGAGAGCCAAATCATGAATGAACTTTCATTCACAATTGCTTCAAAGAGAATAAAATACTTAGGAATCCAACTTACAAGGGATGTAAAGGACCTCTTCAAGGAGAACTACAAACCACTGCTCAGTGAAATAAAAGAGGACACAAACAAATGGAAGAACATACCATGCTCATGGATAGGAAGAATCAATATCGTGAAAATGGCCATACTGCCCAAGGTAATTTATAGATTCAATGCCATCCCCATCAAGCTACCAATGAGTTTCTTCACAGAATTGGAAAAAACTGCTTTAAAGTTCATATGGAACCAAAAAAGAGCCCGCATCTCCAAGACAATCCTAAGTCAAAAGAACAAAGCTGGAGGCATCACGCTACCTGACTTCAAACTATACTACAAGGCTACAGTAACCAAAACAGCATGGTACTGGTACCAAAACAGAGATATAGACCAATGGAACAGAACAGAGTCCTCAGAAATAATACCACACATCTACAGCCATCTGATCTTTGACAAACCTGAGAGAAACAAGAAATGGGGAAAGGATTCCCTATTTAATAAATGGTGCTGGGAAAATTGGCTAGCCATAAGTAGAAAGCTGAAACTGGATCCTTTCCTTACTCCTTATACGAAAATTAATTCAAGATGGATTAGAGACTTAAATGTTAGACCTAATACCATAAAAATCCTAGAGGAAAACCTAGGTAATACCATTCAGGACATAGGCATGGGCAAAGACTTCATGTCTAAAACACCAAAAGCAACGGCAGCAAAAGCCAAAATTGACAAATGGGATCTCATTAAACTAAAGAGCTTCTGCACAGCAAAAGAAACTACCATCAGAGTGAACAGGCAACCTACAGAATGGGAGAAAATTTTTGCAATCTACTCATCTGACAAAGGGCTAATATCCAGAACCTACAAAGAACTCCAACAAATTTACAAGAAAAAAACAAACAACCCCATCAAAAAGTGGGCAAAGGATATGAATAGACATTTCTCAAAAGAAGACATTCATACAGCCAACAAACACATGAAAAAATGCTCATCATCACTGGCCATCAGAGAAATGCAAATCAAAACCACAATGAGATACCATCTCACACCAGTTAGAATGGCGATCATTCAAAAGTCAGGAAACAACAGGTGCTGGAGAGGATGTGGAGAAATAGGAACACTTTTACACTGTTGGTGGGATTGTAAACTAGTTCAACCATTATGGAAAACAGTATGGCGATTCCTCAAGGATCTAGAACTAGATGTACCATATGACCCAGCCATCCCATTACTGGGTATATACCCAAAGGATTATAAATTATGCTGCTATAAAGACACATGCACACGTATGTTTATTGCAGCACTATTCACAATAGCAAAGACTTGGAATCAACCCAAATGTCCATCAGTGACAGATTGGATTAAGAAAATGTGGCATATATACACCATGGAATACTATGCAGCCATAAAAAAGGATGAGTTTGTGTCCTTTGTAGGGACATGGATGCAGCTGGAATCCATCATTCTTAGCAAACTATCACAAGAACAGAAAACCAAACACCGCATGTTCTCACTCATAGGTGGGAACTGAACAATGAGATCACTTGGACTCGGGAAGGGGAACATCACACACCGGGGCCTATCATGGGGAGGGGGGCGGGGGGAGGGATTGCATTGGGAGTTATACCTGATGTAAATGACGAGTTGATGGGTGCAGCACACCAACAAGGCACAAGTATACATATGTAACAAACCTGCACGTTATGCACATGTACCCTACAACTTACAGTATAATAATAATAAATAAATAAATTTATTTATTTAAAAAAAAAAAAAAATTGTAAGTTGAACCATCTTAAATCAGGGACTATCTGTATATAATTACACGTGTGTATGTGAGTGTGTGTTATGTTAGTTTTTACGGCCTGTGGTTTAAAATTTATTTTCTTTCACTGGGGGTGTATTTTATTTTATTTATTTTGTGGATGGATAATATAGACACATGGTTCAGAATTTAAAAAGTAGAAGCATGTAAAGTAAAAATTAAGTCTCTTTCACACCCCTTTGCCCGGTCACCTGGTTGCCTCCCCAGACGTAACCACTGTTACCAGCTCCTTGTGGGTTCTTCCAGAGATCTCTGGATATACAATAAATAGGAAAATGCAGGATTCCTCCTCTGCAGGTAGATTTGTGTTTGCTCTTGCTGTGCCATCTATAGAAACAAGAAGACCCTTGCTCTAAGGTTGAAACAATTCAGTGGCTACTTGGAATTCTCATAGTGGTTTGAGGCTCTTTTAGAGTCAAACGCATTGTCTAGGCCGGGCGTGGTGGCTCATGCCTGTAATCTCAGCACTTTGGAGGCCGAGGCAGGCAGACCACCTGAGGTCTGGAGTTTGAGACTAGCCTGACCAAAATGGAGAAACCCCGTCTATACTAAAAATACAAAAAATTAGCTGGGCGCAGTGGCTCATGCCTGTAATCCCAGCTACTCCAGAGGCTGAGGCAGGAGAATCGCTTGAACTTGGGAAGTGGAGGTCGCGATGAGCCGAGATAGTGCCATTGCACTCCAGCCTGGGCAACAAAAGTGAAACTCCATCTCAAAACAAATAAATAAATAAGTAATACATTGTCTATAGCTTACCTTGAATATTCTTTCCAGTCCTTATATTCTATCTTTTAAATCTTGTACTAGAATAAAAATGTTACACTTTGTCTATTTCTGTTTGCAGATGATATGATCCTATATCTAGAAAACCCTATCACCTCAGCCCAAAAGTTCCTTAAGCTGGTAAGCAACTTCAGCAAAGTCTCAGGATACAAAATCAATGTGCAAAAATCAAAAGCTTTCCTATATACCAACAGTAGACAAGCAGAGAGCGAAATCATGAATGAACTCAAATTCACAATTGCTACAAAGAGAATAAAATACCTGGGAATACAGCTAACAAGATAAGTGAAGGACCTCTTCAAGGAGAACTACAAACCACTGCTCAAGGAAATAAGAGAGGACCCAAAAAATGGAAAAACCTTCCATGCTCATGAATAGGAAGAATCAATATAGTGAAAATGGCCATGCTGCCCAAAGTAATTTATAGATTCAATGCCATTTCCCTTAAACTACCATTGACATTCTTTTCAGTATTAGAAAAAAAAGAAAAAAAAACTTTAAAATTCATATGGAACCAAAAAAGAGCCTGTATAGCCAAGACATGCCTAAGCAAAAAGAACATAGCTGGAGACATCGCACTACTTGACTTCAAATTATACTGCAAGGCTATAGTAACCAAAATAGCATGGTACTGGTACCAAAACAGATACATAGACCAATGGAACAGAATAGATATCTCAGAAATAATAAAATCTACAACCATCTGATTTTTAACAAACCTGACAAAAACAAGCAATGGGGAAAGGATTCCCTATTTAATAAGTGGTGCTGAGAAAACTGGCTAGCCATATGCAGAAAATTGAAACTGGACTCCTTCCTTACTCATTATACAAAAATTAACTCAAGGTGGAGTAAAGACTTAAATGTAAAACCCAAAACTATAAAAACCCTAGAAGAAAATCTAGGCAATACCATTCAGGACGTAGGCATGGGCAAAGATTTCATGACAAAAACATCAAAAGCAATTTCAACAAAAGCCAAAATTGACAAATGGGATCTAACTGAACTAAAGAACTTCTGCACAGCAAAAGGAACTATCATCAGAGTGAACAGACAACCTACAGAATAGGAGAAAATTTTTGAAATCTACCCATCTCAGAAAGGCCTAACAGAATCTAACAAGGAACAAATTTACAAGAAAAATCAAAGAACCCCATCGAAAACTGGGCAAAGGAGTATGAACAGACACTTCTCAAAAGAAGACATGTATGCATCCAACAAGCATATGAAAAAAAGCTCAACATCACTGATCATTAGAAAAATGCAAATCAAAACCACAATCTCATGACAGTTGGATTGTGATTATTAAAAAGTCAAGAAACAACAGTTGCTGGTGAGGCTGTGGAGAAATAGGCATGCTTTTACACTGTTGGTGGGAATGTTAATTAGTTTAAACATTGTGGAAGACAGTTTGGCAATTCCTCAAAGGTCTAGAACCAGAAATACCATTTGGCCCAGGAATCCCATTACTGGGTATATACCCAAAGGAATATAAATCATTCTATTATAAAGATATACGCACGTGTATGTTGATTGCAGCACTATTCACAATAGCAAACACATGGAATCAACACAAATGTCCATCAATGACAGACTGCGTAAAGAAAATGTGGTACATATACACCATGGAATACTACACAGCCGTTAAAAAAACAACAAGATCATGTCCTTTGCAGGGACATGGATGGAGCTGTAAGCTGTTATGCTCAGCAAACTAAGGCAGGAACAGAAAACCAAACACCACATGTTCTCACTTATAATGGGGAGCTGAAAAATGAGAACACATAGACACAGGGAGGGGAACAACACACACTGGGGTCTGTCAGGGGGTGAGGGGAGGGAGGGCATCAGGATAAATAATTGATACATGCTGGGCTTAATACCTAGGTGATAGGCTGCTAGGTGCAGCAAACCACCATGGCACATGTCTACCTACGTAGCAAACCTGCACGTCCTGCACATGTACCCTGGAACTTCAATTTAAAAAATTTAATTAAATTTTAAAAACAGAAACTAAAGTAACACATACCCCATTACATGAAAACCAAATAAATTTATGTTAAGTTCCAAAAAAATTATAGTTTGTGATTCTCAATAGTTTTGTTATTAAATAGGTGATTATTCGATAACTTTTTAAAATTCTTAAATGGTTATCGGTCTGTTCAGATTTTCTATCTGAATTAACTTTGGAAATTCATGCTCTCATGGAACATTGTTGTGATGGTTAATTTTAAGTGTCAATTTGACTAAATTAAGGAATACCCTGATAGCTGGTAAAGCATTATTTCTGGGTATGTCCTCGAGGGTGTTTCCAGAAAAGACTGGCATTTGAGTCAGTGAACTGAGTGAGGATGATCCACACTCACCCAGCGTGGGTGGGTACTATCTATCAGCTGAGGCACAGATAGATAGTCTAGGTGGGGAAAGGCAAAGTTGCTGTTTCTCTCTTAAAGCTAGTATACTCGTTTTCTCCTGCCCTTAGACATCAGGACTCTGGGTCCAGAACTTCAGACTCTAAGACTTGTGCCAGAAGCTCCCCCAGGACTGAGAATCATACTGTTGTCTCCCCTAGTTCTCAAGCTTTCAGACTCAGACTGAGCCACACTACCGGCTTCCCTGGTTCTCCAGCTTGCAAACAGCCTATCGTGAAACTTCTAATCTTCCATAATCACATGAGCCAGGTTCCATATGAAATCCATTCTCTCTCTCTCTCTCTCTCTGTCTCTCTCTCTTGCTCTTTCTCTCTCTATCTCTATCTCCTATTGCTTGTGTCTCTCTGAAGAACCCTGACAAATAAAATTGTCCATTTCAATAATACTTACACATCTATCTGCATAGAGTTACATGAAGCTTTTTAAGAAACATTTTCAAAATGTTCATATTTCTTATTTTGTGGTTATTTTATAGACTCAAATGTTTGTATTGAATTTATAATAAAAATAACATTTCAGATCAGTGGAGAAAGGAAAGTGGGCTCAGAAAATAATAACATCTATTTATGAAGGAAAGCAAGTATTTTGAATATAAGGTATTTACATATTATAACAGAAAAGTATAACATTTTTAATCTGATAAAATTTATTTATTTTCTTTGGGATCTTTTCTTAAATTTTTAATTTTGGTGAGTACTTAGTAGGTGTATATATTTATGGGTAATACGAGATATTTTGATAGAGGCATGCAATGAGTAATAATTACATCAGGATAAATGGGTATCCATCACCTCAAACATTTATCCTTTGTGTTACAAGCAATCCAGTTATACTCTTTTAGTTATTTGTAGATGTGCAATTAAATTATTTTTACTATATTCACCTTGTTGTGCTAGCAAACACTAGATCTTATTCATTCTTTTTTTTGTTTTGTTTTGTTTTGTTCTGAGACGGAGTCTTGCTCTGTTGCCCAGGCTGGAGTGCAGTGGCACAATCTCTGCTCACTGCAAGCTCTGCCTCCCGGGTTCACACCATTCTGCTGCCTCAGCCTCCCCAGTAGCTGGGACTAGAGGCTCCTGCCACCACCCCCGCCTAATTTTTGTAATTTTAGTAGAGACAGGTTTAACCTTGTTAGCCAGGATGGTCTCGATCTCCTGACCTCATAATCTGCCCACCTCAGTCTCTCCAAGTGCTGGAATTACAGGCATGAACCACCATGCCCAGCCTTATTCATTCTTTATAACTAGTTTTTGTACCCATGAACCATCCCCACTTCCCCCCAGCCCCATACTACCCTTTCCAGTCTCTGATAACCATCCTTCTACTCTCTGTCTCCATGAGTATAATTGTTTCCATTTTTAGCTCCAACAAATAAGTGAGAACATGTGAGGTTTGTCTTTCCATACCTGGCTTATTTCACTTAACATAACAACCTCCAGTTTCATCCAGGTTGTTGCAAATGAAAAGATCTCATTCTTTTTATGGCTGACTGGTACTCCATTGTGATTATGTACCACATTTTCTTTATCCATTCAAATGTTGATGGACACTGAGGTCGCTTCCAAATCTTGGCTATGGTGAATAGTGCTGCAATAAACACGGAACTCCAGTTATCTCTTTGATATGCTGATTTCCTTTCTTTTTTTTTTTTTTGAGACTGAGTCTGGCTCTGTCGCCCAGGCTAGAGTGCGGTGGCCGGATCTCAGCTCACTGCAAGCCCCGCCTCCCGGGTTTACGCCATTCTCCTGCCTCAGCCTCCCGAGTAGCTGGGACTACAGGCGCCTGCCACCTCGCCCAGCTAGTTTTTTGTATTTTTTAGTAGAGACGGGGTTTCACCATGTTAGCCAGGATGGTCTCGATCTCCTGACCTCGTGATCCGCCCATCTCGGCCTCCCAAAGTGCTGGGATTACAGGCTTGAGCCACCGCGCCCGGCCTCTTTTGCCAATTTTTAAATCAGGTTATTAAATTTTTTCCTATAGAGTTGTTAGAGCTCCTTATATATTCTGTTTATTAATCCCAGGTCAGATGGGTATTTTGCAAATATTTTTTCCCATTCTATGGATTGCCTCTTAACTTCATTGCTTGTGTCCTTTGCCATGCAGACATTTTTTAACTTGATGTGATTCCATTTGTCTATTTTTGCTTAGATCGCCATGCTTGTGGATATTACTCAAAAAATCTTTGCCTAGACCAATGTCTTGGAGAGTTTCCCCAGTGTTTTCTTTTAGTAGTTTTATAGTTTGAGATCTTAGATTTAAGTTTTTAATCTATTTAGATTTTATTTTTGTGTATGGCAAGAGACATGGGTCTAGTTTCATTCTTCTGCATATGGATATCCAGTTTTCACAGTACCATTTATTGCAGGGACTGTCCTTTCCCCAATGTATGTTCTTGACACCACTGTCGAAAGTGAGTTTACTATAGATATATGAATTTATTTCTGGGTTCTCAATCCTAGTCCGCTGGTCTATGTATCTATCTGCCTTTATGCTAGTACCATGCCATTTTGGTTACTAGAACTCTGCAGTATAATTTGAAGTCAGATAATGTGATTCCTACAGTTCTTTTTGCTTAGGATAACTGGCTATTCTGAGTCTTTTGTGGTTTCACATAAATTTTATGATTTTTTTCTATTTCTGTGAAGAATGTCATTGGCATTTTGATAGGAATTGCATTGAATCTGTAGATTGCTTTGGGTAATATGGACATTTTAATGAGATTGATTCTTCCAATCCATGAACATGAAATATCTTTACATTTTTTGGTATGCACTTCAATTTCTTGCATCAATGTTTATAGTTTTCATTGTAAAGATCTTTCACTTCTTTATTTAATTCCTAGATATTTTTTATTTGTAGCTATTGTAAATGAATTTCTTTCTTGATTTATTTTTCGGATTGTTCACTTTTGGCATATAAAAACGATGCTAATTTTTGTGTGTTGATTTTTTACCTTGCAACTTTACTCAATTTATCAGTTTTCCTAGGTTTTTCGTGGAACCTTGAGTTTTTTAAAAAAATACATAAGATTATGTCATCTGGAAACAAGGGTAATTTGACTTTTTATTTTCCAATTTAGATGCCCAAACAATAAAAAACACCCAAAAAACAACTTTTTGTTTCATTGATCTTTTGTGTTGTTTCCTTCATTTCTATTTCATTTGTTTATGCTCTGATCTTCATTATTTCTTTTCTGCTACTAATTTTGGATTTGGTTTGCTCTTGCTTTCCTAGTTCTTTAAGACATATTTTCAGGTTGTGTATTTGAAGTTTTTCTTCTTTTTTGATGTAGGCACTTACAGCTGTAAATTTCCCTCTTAGTACTGCTTTTGCTGTCTCCCATAGGTTTTGGTTTGTTGTGTTTCTATTACCATTTGTTTCAATAAATTTTTCAATTTTCTTCTTAATTTCTTCATTGACCCCTGGTCATTCAGGAACATGTTGCTTAATTTCAAGTGTTTGTATAGTCTTCAAAATTATTGTTGGTATTGATTTCTAGTTTTATTCCATTGTGATCAGAGAAGATGCTTGATTATATTAAAATTTTTTAATGTTTTATGACTTGTTTTTTGACCTAATGGATAGTCTATCCTTGAAAATGGTCCATGTGCTGAGGAGAAGAATGTATATTCCAAAGATGTTTGGTAAAATGTTGCATAAATATCTATTAGGTCCATTTGGTCTATATTGGAGATTAGCTCTGATATTTCTTTGTTGATATTCTGTCTGGAAGATCTGTCCAACGCTGAAAGTAGGGTGTTAAAGTCTCAGCTCTTATTGTATTGGGGTCTATCTCTCTCTTTAGCTTTGACAATATTTGCTTTATATATCTGGGTGTTCCTGTGTTAGGTACATATATATTTATAATTGTTACATCCTCTTGCTGAATCAGTCCCTTTCTCATTATATAATATCTTTTTTGTCTCTTCCTATAGTTTTTGTCTTGAAATCTATTTTGTTTCATATAAGTGTAGCCACTCCTGTTCTTTTTTGGTTTTTATTGGCATGGATGACCTTTGTCCATCCCTTTATTTTCAGTCTGTGTGTGTCTTTATAGGTGAAGGGTGTTTCTTGCAGGCAACAGATAACTGGGTCTTGTTCTTTATCTCTTTGGCCACTCTACGTCTTTTGATTGGGGAGTTTAGTTCATTTACACTAAATGTCTTTATTGATAAACTCAATGTTATTGTTAATAAGTAAGGACTTACTCCTGCCATTTGGAGCCTTCTATTCAGCCATGTTGCTCCGCCCCCACAATCTGTTAGATTTTATACCATAAGCTTTGTAAACTTACATACATCAAGTTATAAACAAAATTTTAAAATAAGCAACAAGCTGGCAAAATATACACACATACATTTTTTGCAGAGGAATAGCATTCTCTATATATAAATAATAATTTGTTCAAATAAATATTTAAAAATATTGTAGCACAGTTACTAGAAAAAAGAACAATGGATATGAATAGGTAATTCATAACAAGAGCAACTCTAATCACCAATAAATACATTTTAAGTCTTCAGCATTACTATACCTCAGAAAAATGTGACAAAATGAGATCTTATCTATCTAGCAAAGATTTTTTAAAATAGTAATATCCTGGCTTATGAAGAAACAAGCATTCTCATACACTGCTGGTGAACATGTAAATTGGTACAACTTTCTGTAGCAAAAATTGGCAATATGCATCAAAAGCTTTTGACTCAGCACTTCAGTGTCACAATTTATTCTTGGGAAATAGCTATGTTTGCAAAGATGAATGCACATGGATGTTTCAGATACTGTTTTCATGAGTACATAATAAAAAATGGAACAACCTAAGTACCAAACAATAGGAAAGTGGTTAAATGAATTGTGACATATCCCTGTGGCTACAGCCATAAAAATTCACAGTGCTGAAGCATCTATACTGATGCTGGAAATCAGTCCTCTTCTCAGGACCCTATTCCTGTTTTTTGGACTCATTCTCCTAGATAAACCCTCTGTTCAAAAGCCCTTGACTCAGGATCTCCTTCAGGGAGGTCACCCAAGCTAAAACAATTGTGTGACCTTTCCACTTCACAATGTGAGCTCAATAGTTCTCCAAAAATTCTGTTGTCATCTTCCAAAAGTCCCAAATTAAAGAACTTTCATTAAGTGGTTTTGCATATAAAATCTTGGTGTGTGCAGAGTCAAGATTCTGGAGCCCAGTGGTAAAAACCAGGTAAGGAGCCTTATTTCAGGACACTGCCCTTATTTTGGGTAAGAGACTTATTTCTGAGTGAGTATTCATACAGCACTGGGTCATCTTGTCTTCTTGGCTACAAATTTCCTCCTCATTATTCCAAACGACATCTGATACTTTCTTAATGACATAGATATTCAATAACCACTCTGTCTAACTGGGCCCATTCTCTAGAGCCAACAGCTGAAATATCAGAGAAAGCCTTTTAGATCCTGTGCAAGTGGGAAATTGCCTTCCAGGAAAATAATCTATTGTGGCCTATAAAATGAGGCAGCAGGAACTTGTCAGATTACAGCATCAAATGTCCATTCTCTTACTCACAGAGGAAACACAGAGAAGCCCTGAAGGCATTAGAAGTCTCTCATAATGGATCCACTTTGTGAGCCAAGTACAGGGTGTGTGGGGCGGGCCACAGTCTTCCTCCAAAAGGCTTTCTCATGAGACTGCATTTGCTGATCTGATGTTAGCAGAGCACAAGTTTGAGTTTAGTGATAGGTTATTCCCTCTCTTGACAGTTGCCCTTGTTATCAAGAGCACAAATCACATTTGAGAGAGAGAGTAAGGCCTTGAACTCAGAATGATGGCCACAGACTCAACATAAATTCGCTTAATGAGAAGTTTCTTTGAGTCCCAAATCACTCCTTTGTCTGCCCAACTGAACTACTTGGGATGTTCTTCCATTTCTCTCCAACCCTTGGCTGTTCCAATATTGACTGGTAAATCCTCTGGCCCTGGAGGTGCCGCCAACTTAACACATACTTCTTTAATCACCACTTACATAGTGAGTCTACATTCCAGGCATTGTTCTAAGCCCTTTTACAGTTATTAGCTCATATGACCCTAACAACTCCTCTATAAAGTAAGTACTGCTATTATCTCTATTTTATGAGTCCCACCTACCAGGGATTAGAGGTAGTCCATAATTTTTATTTCTTGTTCAAAGAACATAGCAAACTCCAGTTTTGTCTCCCTGTTGCTAGTCCCTCCATTTTATCCATTCTTCATTCTGCTTCTAGAATGCTATTTCTGCCCTAAAACAGTGGGCAGGCTCTCACTTGCCTACAAGGCAAAGGTGAAGTTTTATCACCTTAACTTGACTTAGAAAACTTTCTTTCTTCCTTCACACCACTTTATGGCCATATGTTTGTCTTTCTACACTCAACAACAATATATTATTCAGTATCTCACAGAGAAAGAAAGCCCTTTACCCTCCATAATACATGACTTTGCTTTCTCTCTTAGGATGGATTTCCTAGGAAACAGACTCTGAGATGAAGATTTTCAGGCAAGAAGTTCATTGGAGAGTTTTGTTGAGGACAACAGTTGTTAGGGAATATATTAGCTATGTATTGTTATGTGAAAAATTACCTCAAAATTCTGCAGCTTACAGCAATAAGCATTCATTATCTCTGCCGTTTCTGGGGGTCAGGAATCCAGGAGCAGCTTAGCTGTCTGGTTCTAGCTCCAGGTTCCTCATGAGGATGCGGTCACTCTGTCAGTCAAGGGACAATCCACTCCTGAACTCAGGGCATGGTGTTGGCAGCACTCAGTTCTTCATCACACTGGCCTCTTAACAGTGTTCATGTGACATGGCAGCTGACTTTCCCCAGAATGAGTGACAAGACAGAGTGAGGGAGGGAGTGCACCAAGACCGAAGCCACCGTCTTTCTACCAATGCATCTAAGAAGTGACATCTTGTCATGCCTGCTGTAATCTATTCACTAAAATGAGTCACTGAGTTCAGCCCACACACAAGAGGAGAGAAATGAAACTCCATCTCTAGTGGGAAGGAGCACAAAAGATTGTACGGACAGATCTTAAAAGCCACCAGGGAGTAAGGGAAGCAGGGATGGGCAGAGGGAGAAGTTAAATACCCAATCAGTCTTCACGGTGCTTGGCTCTGACCCCAGGGGAGTCCTGGAGCTTGGATGGTGCCTTCAGAAAGGTCCCAAAATGAGGTAAGGGGCCAGCCTTTTAATGCCTGCATCTCCTAGTTATAGAAGTAAATTTTCTAGAGGAAAACATGCAGGATGCAGGTTAGTGGTACACAGGTGATATCGTCTCCCTCCTCTATTACCTGTTCTACCTCCCAACCCTGTCCACTCTCTTCCCACCATCAGTTAGCATCACTGATGGTCTAGGTGGTTTACCTGGTGGCATGCCCTAGACTCTCATCCTTGAAGGGTCCTTCTGAGGTCAGTGTTGTACTCATCCATTCACAGTCACAAATTGGCAGAGTACACCAAGAGACACTCCATAGGATTGAGGCAGCATAAGGAAGAGACTAGGTCCTGGCACACAGATGGCATGGTAACCCAGGTCCCAAGGGGCTTTACATGTCCAGACATATTTCCTCCCCTACCTTTTTACCTCCCTTAACAAGCTGACCCAAGTCGCATAGCAGGAAGGGGGCCTTTCCTAATTTGGCTGACCAGGCCTAATTCCTAAGTAAAAAAAGAAGAACCTAACCATTTATATCTTTGAGTAATGCCTTCTAAGGTCACTGAAGCAAGACTTTGGCATTCCTCATAAGAACCTGACCAGATTCAGCTGCCTGAAGGCAAAGTAGACTCCGGTGATGACCTTTCACTGATTTTTTCCTCATTATAATTTCATTATAATACTAAAATATCTGCCCAGGGTGGGGCTTACCCACCATTTTCTGGTCATGCGATACATGTTAGAGCATGACGTCCCACTGCACAAGTGTGGGAAAGATCCCCACCTTAACATTCCTTTTCCTGCCTCAACTTCCTTAAAATTGTACGAGCCGAGCGCCTCAGTGAGCTGGTACCAGGATCCCTTCCCTATGCACTGTTCCCCTGTGTGCTGGAGGCACAAGCCTATTAAACCTCACCTAAGACAAATCTCCATTAGGCCTGGTATTAATTTCTGCTTGCACAGGAGCCAAAGAATTCAAGGTCTAGGGTACAGTAACAGGATCACCTGGATTCTAAATGTATTTTTCCCATTGTGTCACAGCGGCCCTACCTCCTGTGATAAGCAAAGCCACTTATTCCTGCCAAGATGGGGACGTAATTTTTTGCTTGCTCTTTGACATGAGGAGCCAGAAGTGACCACATGACAGCAGCACCTGAAAATTTAATGGAACTGACCATCTCCTGGTAGAAGCATTATCACTCCAGGAAATAAGCCCACAGAAACTTCAGAAACGAGGATTGGGACAAAAAGCACAAATCTCCCAAATGGATCATTCAGAGTGATGGCAAAGTGGGGCCACTCCTATATCCTCCTCTTATTTTCCAACCCATGTGATCTACCCATGAGAAACATGGCACCATCAAATGATTATTGATTGAGGCTATGTACCGCATCTTGGAAGATGATGCCCCATGCTTGGGGACCATCATCTCTAAGCTCACTCTTCAGCTATATCTTCAGATGCCTGTATGAGGCTGGTAGCCTCTGGGTGAAGTGACACGTGATGGGACCTGTGGATTCCAAGGGCACGGACTCATTACTGCAGCTCTTTGCTGTACAATAGGCACCTTCCAATGAGCTGCCACGTGGGACTCCATGTTGTTGAGTCCATCCATATTCTCCATCCTTGGTTACTCTGTTCATATGCTCACCATGCTGACAGTGGAGTCGCCAATGTCGGAGGCTGGCCGACTTACACTGATTGAGTCATTCTGTTCACTTGGTTGTTTTGTGCCTCCTTCATAGAGAACACTCTCTATCCAAAACAAAAAGTTTCACACTTTGTGCCTATTTTATCTGTCTATTAACATGCATTTACCCAGACCTTCTTGTCCTTGGTCTTCCAATCCTCCTCCTCCCAGATCCCACAGTCAGCAGAAAATCCATTCCCATAGCTGATGAACTGTGTGTATCACACAATTGTATGTATGTAACAGAAGATACATATTATGTTGGGGTACTTCTCTTTCCACAGAAAGTAGACAACAAGGTCACTGCCCAAATTTGTGGCCACTGGGAGGATTTCACTCTCATAGCTGTCATTCAGGGCCACCAGACCTACCATTTTCCTCCTCTGTCCACTCGTCGGGTCATATGTGAGTCACACACATACACACCCACACAGCCATGGGTGTGAGCTGCAGGAGAGGAACTGGTGCAACAGTGCTGAATGGCATGAGTCGCTTTCTCATCCAGCTTACTTAAGCTTCTGTCACTGCTTATACCCAATCTTATCATGTGGCTTCCACCTTAATGTGGATTGCTGCTGGGCCCACGTGACCTGATAACTTGGTAAATTTGACAGAAATGGGCAGAGATGGCCTAATGGTTAGGTGACATTCCCTGCCAAGCCCAGTAACATGCAAGGAGCCAACTTCCATGTGTATAATTCTCCGCTGAAGATGGCATAGCCTTGCCCCAGAACCCTAGGTCTAAAGTGATTTTCTTATTAGGGTTTACCAAGGTCCAGATAGTGTCTTTTGCCCTCATAAGTTCCTCAAATGTCTTAGGGTCTGATGGAGCATGTGGGCTAAGCAGCAAGGTTATTTACACCACAACCTAGATCAATAGTCCTTTCCCACTCAGGAACCCACTTGAAACTGACAGCATTCCATGTCACCTAGTAAATGGGTCAGAGAAGTATGTGAAGTGTTGGATAACTGCCTCTGCAATCTAAAGAGTCCTACCAGGACTCAAACTTCCTTCCCAGTGGTCAAAGGTAGGAGGCCCAATACTTGGAGTGAAATATTTAGCATGCCCCAAACCACTGGACCTCCCCAAAATTTTACTTATGTAGGAATCTTAGTAGAGTTTACTCCCATACTCTGGAACATATGTCTTTTGCCAAGACCTCTGGTGCACCCGTTAATTCTTGTTAATTTAGCCCAACCAGTATGACATCATCAATACGGTGGACCAGTGTGCTGAAGGATGTCAAGATGACTAATAATTTGACCACCTTCTCTGAAGCTCTGCTACACTCTTAATTACATCATAGGCCTGGTTCTAATATTTTAGCCATCTTCCAGCTGCAGGATATGAGAGTTACTTTATACAATGATAAGGAGGTCCTCTGATTTTCATATTTTGCCTTAAATTGATGATTAATCATTCTTGACCTTTCACTGAATTTCTCCTATGCATCATTTGTACTTAGCAAGTGGCATTCAATTCCATAGTTATAATTACTACTTCCTCTGTGCTTCTCAGTTGCCTGACATCTTGCACCTACTTGAGTATTTTGTTCAAGAATCACATTCCAGGTCACTAATAATAAAATGTTGACAATTGTACCACTGCAGCATGACCTGCTGGGAACTGTCAGTGCTCTGCCCATCTCCAGCAATAGTGTCCTCATTGCCAAGCAGGGAGTAGATGACTTGCCTCACTAATAAATGGACTAATCAATGAATTATACTCATGAAATATGGTGGGGTGCAATAAACAATAAAAGATAAAATAATATAAATAGTCAGATGGGGCCAGTAGATGATTTCTTATTTTATTTTTCTTTATAATTTTGAAATAAATTCAGACTTACAGCACAGTTGCAAAAATAATACAAATGTTTACATGTTATATAACCACAGCATAATAATCAAACCACAAAATTAACACCAATAGAGTATTATTAACTAATCCAAGTCTTATTCAGATTTCTCTATTTTTCCCACTAATGTCTTTTTTCTGTTTCAGGATCCAACCCAGGAGCTCACATTGCATTCAGTTGTCATGTCACATTGGTCTTCTTTACTATGGAACAGTCCCTCAGTCTTTCCTGACCTTGACATTTGGAAAAGCTATTCTGTACATCAGCGCCATCCTGTAGAACTTTCTTCAGTGACAGAAATTCTCTGTATCTGTGCTGACCAATATGACAGCCATTTATCACATGGAAGTGCATTTGAAATGTGGCTAGTGGGGCTTAGGAATTTAATTTATTAATATGTTTATTTATTTATTTATTCATAGAGATTGAGTCTCGGTATACTGCCCAGGCTGGACTTGAACTCCTGGGCTCCAGCAATCCTCCTGCCTCCGCCTCCCAAGTCACTGGGATTAGAGGTGTGTACTACTATACCCAGTTTACATTTTATTTAATTAATTTTTTATTATAAATTGACAATCTTGATAATTTATAATTTTATAAATTTATGGAATACAAAGTAATGTAATGATTTATAAATACAATGTAGAATAATTAAATCAAGCAAATTAATATATCCATCATCTCAAATACTTAACACTTTTCATAGTGAAAACATTTAAAATTTACTGTATTAGCAATTTTAAAATGTGCAATACTCCATTATTAACTATATTTACCAATGGAACTAAGAAAAAAATTCTTCCTGTCTACCTGAAATTTTTTTACCCTTGGAACTGAATTTTAAATTTTATTTAATTTTAATTAAAATAGCTACATGCAGCTAGTAGCTACCATATTGGACAAGACAGCTGTCAAATGTCCCTCATTTGGTGTTTGTTTAATGTTTCTTAATGATTAGTTTAAGAGTATACACGTTTAATAATAATTCTACAGGCAAAATGTTGTACATTTCTTTGTCCAAATTTTTAAAGGCTGTTGACAAGTGACCATCTAGCCCAGGAAGCTGGATTGTTTTAATGCCCTTCAAGGTCCAGTAAAGACAAGGATAACAACCATATTTGCAAGCCAGTCCCCACATTACCAATGTTCTTTCTACAAGAAGTAGGTATGAAGTCACTGGAGTCAAGGTGGGTAGCAGGTAGGATTAATTCTTGAACTCGATGTTCACCCTCTCTTGCCCCTCTGCCATATTAGAATACAGACATAAAAGGGGAGAGATTTTGTGACTTCTCCCCACTGAAGCCTAACACTTAGAACAAGGCCTGACATTCAGTATGCCCTCAACAAACATGTGTTAATCTCTGAGTAACTTCACCCCCACTCCTAGCATTACACATTCCTGCTGTTACTCCATCCAGTTTATGCTATTCTGCCTTTCTGGAATATTCCTCCTCAGCCACTAAGATGCAGCTAACAGCTAAATCAATCTCTCTCTCACACACACACACACACACTCTCTCTCTCCCCTTTCCCATTTTTCTAGTACTTCTAGTCATTCTAAGTATTTTCCTCTTTCTTTTGCTAGCCAGTGTTTCCTTCCACCCTCCTATAACAAGCAAATCCTACATGAGATCACCCTCCAGTGGTTTCTCATAGGATACCTTGTTCTTACCTTGATTTCTCTCAACATCAGACACCAACACAGGATTGGTTGCAGAAAATCTATATGAGGTGGGGATAACTTCAGAAGCACAAGTGAGGGCAAGGGGGAGAGTGAAACAGAGGAGAGGAAAGCCAAGAGTGTGTTAGTAAATGGGTTACTTCTGTGGGGAACTGAGGCTCCACACCGCTGGGGACTTTCTGAGATACAGTGTGGAACCAACTGGATGGAGGCTGGGGAGGCTGGGGTGTTATCCATCAACTTCTGTACCCTGTTGTCTGAAAGTTGCCCCTGAAGACATTCACCCTCTCACCTTTCAGGAATCCCTTGTCCAATGAGGATTAAGAAAACCCTCAAGCAGGAGAAAAAGAAAAGAAGACACTCAAAGAGAGAAGTTCTCAGCTTGATGGGAGATGTGAGCTGCAGCTGCAGTTAACTCAGTGGAGGGAGAAGATATGGAGTGGGGAACAACAGTGTTTGCTACTCCATTCCTTCAGGTTTTTATTCAGTGTTTTGAAGTAGGGACTGTATAATGTGTGCCCATCTCTCCCACAGTGCCCAGCAGAGTTCTAGGTGGTAGAGACATCTGTTGTGTTTGCTTTGTCTTCACTTTTTGGTGGTTCTTCCCTAATCTATGCATGAATTCATTTTGAAACCTATATCCCATTTTCCTTCTGGGAAGTCACTTTCTCCCCTCCTCTTAGCTCATGAATTCCCAGTGAAATTGAATTCACTATGGATTCAATGGAACTGCCTCCGGAGGTGCGCAGGGAAATCAGGTCTAGTCAGAGTATTTTATTCTCTGACCACAGTAATCAGTTCAGAGAGAGCAAGTGACAAAATCATAGCTAATGAAATGCAGGGAGACGTTATGAAGATTGCTGGAAAATTGTCTTCTTTTTTCTCCTAGCGTAAAACCTGAAAGTTATCTTGAAACACTATATTTGATAGATGCCCATGAACAAAGCCAGCACTTAGCAAACTGACATAAGAAAAATAGAGAACTAAGTCAAGAGCATTACTTGACTTAAATCAAATGAGTCCTCTGGAACCACACATTCCCATTTGGTATTAGCATATTTGACAGCATTTTTGTCACATGCAGTAAAAAAAAGTTCTGATGTATGCCATTTTCTCTAGAAAGGACACTAGTTTCAAAGAACAGGCACCAACTCAATTCAACTTGAGTTTTATTAAGTAGGAGAAAAGGAAATCTCATGAACTCCTGGGGACAAGGAATAAAGTTTGGAAAGACAGCATGGGTAAGATTCTGGAAAGTGACTCGGGAAGCTGTGTAGTTTTACATGCTTCACGCTTCTCTAGTGGATGGTCATTGAAATAATTACTAAAGGATAAACTGCAGGAAAAAAAGAAATGGATCAGAAGAAAGAAATGAAATGCAAAAATAAATAGGGAGAAAAAAAGTTGTTGAACATAAGGATAAATCTGAGAAAGTGTTAGTGAACATGAGGGGAAATCTGTGAAAGCATTAATTTATAAAATGGGAGCAACAATGGCTAAATTTGGGGTTAAAAGAGGTTGGAACTAAATTACAAAGCACAGCATCACTTATGTCATGAGGATGGGATCACAGTGAAGCCTTTGCAAGTACTTGCTTGTTCGGGAGAGGGAAGGAGGTATAGATTATTTAAGTACAAGTTTATTTTTTGGTTAAGAGTCATCACTAAAATATTAGAAACAAAATACATCAGCATTGTTTATAGTTGTGAAACATTGGAAACAACTTAATATCCACCTACAGGGAAAAATTACAAATAATTCAGTGTACATTTAAACAAGGCAAAATTGTAGCAATTAGTACAGAATATGAATGAAAACCTCTCTGGAGAAATTGATAGCATAAATAAAAACAATCACAACTTCTGGAAATGAAAGACACACTTAGAGAAATATAAAATATACTGGAAAGTCTCAACAATAGAATTGAGTAAGTAGAAGAAAGAGCTTCAGAGCTTGAAGACAAAGCTTTTGAATTAACCCAATCTGACAAAGACAAAGAAAAAAGAATCAAAGAAAATGAAGCCTCCAAGAAGTTTGGGATTATGTTAAATAACAAACCTAAGAATAATTCGTGTTCCGTAGGAGGAAGAGAAATCTAAAAGTCTGAAAAACTTATTTGAGGGAACAATTGAAGAAAACTTCCCTGGCCTTGATAGAAATCTAGACATCCAAATAAAAGAAGCTCAAAGAACACTTGGGAAACTTATCACAAAAAGATCATCACCTAGGCACATAGTCATTAGGTTATCTAAAGTCAAGACAAAGAAAAGAAACTTAAAAGCTGTAAGGCAAAAGCATCAGGTAACCTATAAAGAAAAACCTATCAGATTAACAGCAGATTTCTCAGCAGAAACTCTACAAGCTAGAAGGGATGGGGGTCCTATCTTTGGCCTCCTTAAACAAAACAATTAGCTAAAAATTTTGTATCCAGTGAAACTGAGCTTCATAAATGAAAGAAAGATACAGTCTTTTCCAGACAAACAAATGCTGAGAGAATTCATCACTACCAAGCCAGTCCTACAAAAACTGCTAAAAAGAATTGTAAATCTTGAAACAGAACTTTGAAATATACCAAAATAGAATCTCCGTAACGCATGAATCTCACAGGGCCCATAATAAAATAACATAATGAAAGAAAAAAACAAAACAAAACAAGGTATTCAGGCAATAAATAACACAATGAGTAGAATGGTACCATATATCTCAATGCTAATGTTAAATGTAAATGGCCTAAATGTTCCCTCCAGTTAAAAGATATAGAATAGCAGAATGGATAAGAATTCGCCAACCAAGTTCCTTCTGTCTTCAGGAGACTCACCTAACACATGACAACTCACATAAACTTAAGGTAAAGGAGTGGAAAAAGATAGTCCATGCAAATGGACACCAAAAGCAAGCATAAACAGCTATTCTTATTTCAGACAAAACAATCTTTAAAGCAGCAGCAGTTAAAAGAGACAGAGAGGGACATTATATAATGATAGACTAATCCAACAGGAAAATATCACAATTCTAAATATATATTCACCTAACACTGGAGCTCCCAAATTTATAAAACAAGTACGGCTAGACCTAAGAAATGAGACAGATGACAACACAATAATAGTAGGGGATGTTAATACTCCACTGACAGTACTAGACAGGTCATCAAGACAAAAAGTCAACACAGAAACAATGGACTTAAACAATACCCTACTACAAATGGGCATAACAGATATTTACAGAACATTCTACCCAACCACTGAAGAATATACGTTCTATTCATCAGTACATGGAACATTCTCCAAGATAGACCCATATGATAGGCCACAAAACAAGTCTCAGTAAATTTTTAAAAATCAAAATTATATCAAAGCACTCTCTCAGACCACAGTGGAATATAACTGGAAATCAACTACAAAAGGAGCCCTTGAAACAATGCAAATACATGAAAATTAAATAATCTGCTCCTAAATGACTGTTGGGTCAACAATGAGATCAAGATGGAAATTTAAAAATTCTTTGAACTGAACTATAAGAGTGACAAAATCTATCAAAACCTCTAAGAGAAAAGCTCATAATGTGAAATGCCTACATCAAAAAGTCTGGAAGAGCACACCTCAAAAAACTAGAGGAGCAAGAACAAGCCAAACCCAAACTCAGCAGAAGAAACAAACAAACAAACAAAGATCAGAGCAGAACTAAATGAAATTGAAACAAAAAAATACAAAAGATAAATGAAATGAAAAGCAGGTCCTTTGAAAAGATAAATAAAATTGATAGACATTAGCAAGAGTAACCAAGAAGAAAGAAGATTCAAGTAAGCTCAATTAGAAACAAAATGGGAGATATTACAACCAATACCACAGAAATGCAAAAGAATAGTCAAAGCTACTATGAACACCTTTACAGGTACAAACTAGAAAACCTGAAGGAGATGGATAAGTTCCTGGAAATATACAACCCTCCTAGATTAAACCAAGAAGATACAGAAACTCTGAACTGACCAATAACAAGCAGTGAGATTGAAATGGTGATAGAAAAAAAAGTTGCCAAAAAAAAAGTCCGGAACCTCATAGCTGAATTCTTCCAGATATTCAAAGAAGAATTGGTACCAATCCTACCGAAACTATTCCAAAAGACAAAGAAAAAGATAATCCTCCCTAAATCATTCTATGAAACCAGTATCATCCTAATACCAAAATCAGGAAAGGATAAAATAAAAAAAGAAAACTACAGACCAATATCCCTGATGAGCGTACATACAAAAATCCTCAACAAAATACTAGCTAACCAAATCCAATAGCATATCAAAAAAATAATCCACTATAATCTAGTCGGTTTTATACCAGGGATGTAGGGATGATCTCACATACACAAGTCAATAAATGTGATACACCATATAAACAGAATTAAAAACAAAAATTATATTATTATCTCAAGAGATGCAGAAAAAGCATTTGACAATATCTAGCATCCCTTTATGATAAAAACTCTCAGCAAAATTAGCATAGAAGGGACATACCTTAAGGTAACAAAAGCCATCTATGACAAACCCACGGCCAACTTTATGCTGAACGGGGAAATGTTGAAAGCATCCCCCCTGAGAAGTGGAAGGAGACAAGGATGCCCACTTTCACCACTTCTATTCAACATAGTACTGGAAGTCCTAGCCAGAGCAATCAGACAAGAGAAAGAAATGAAGACATCCAAATTGGTAAAGAGGAAGTCAAACTGTTGTTGTTCACCCATGATATGATCATATACCTAGAAAACCCTAAAAACTCATCCAAAATGTTCCTAGATGTGATAAATGAATTTGGTAAAGTTTCAGGATATAAAATCAACGTACACAAATTAGTAGCACTTTTATACACCAACAACAACCAAGCTGAGAATCAAATCAAGAACTCAACTTCTTTGACAATAGCTGTAAAAAAAATAAAATAATTGGGAATATACCTAACCAAGAAAGTGAAAGAAGGAAAACTACAAAACACTGCTGAAAGAAATCATAGATGACACAAACAAATGGAAACACATCTTATACCCATAGATGGGTAGAATCAACATTGTCAAAATGACCATACTGACATATTGCCAAAAGCAATATACAAATTCTATGCACTTTCCATCAAAATACTATCATCATTCTTCACAGAACTAGAAAAAAAAACCCTAAAATATATGCAGAACCAAAAAGGAGCCCACATACCCAAAGCAAGACTAAACAAAAAGATACCTGACTTCAAACTACAGTATAAAGCTAAAGTTACCAAAACAGCATGGTACTGGTAAAAAAAAAAAAACAAAAACAAAAAAAAACAAAAAAAAAGGCACCTAGACAAAGGGAGCAGAATAGAGAACCCAGAAATAAACCCAAATACTTCCAGCCAACTGATCTTCGACAAAGCAAACAAAAACAGAGAGTGGGGAAAGGACACCCTCTTCAACAAATGGTGCTGAGATAATTGGCAAGCCACATGTAGAAGAATGAAACTGGATCCTCATCTCTCACCATACACAAAAATCAACCAAAGATGGACCAAAGACTTAAACTTAAGACCTGAAACCATAACAATTCTAGAAGATAACATCAAAAAAACCCTTCTAGACATTGGCTTAGGCAAAGACTTCATAACCAAGAACCCAAAAGCAAATGCAACAAAAACAAAGCTAAATAGATGGGACTTAATTAAACTATTAGTTCCTGGTCAGTAAAATAAATAAACAGCAGAGTAAACAGACAACCCACAGAGTGGTAGAAAGTCCTCACAAACTATGCATCCAACAAAGGACTAATATCCAGAATCTATAAGGAACTCAAACAAATCAGCAAGAAAACAAACAAACAAATAATCCCATCAAAAAGTGGGCTACAGACATGAATAGAGAATTTTCAAAAGAAGATACACAAATAACCAACAAACATATGAAAAAATGCTCAACGTCAGTAATTATCAGGGAAATGCAAATCAAAACCACAATACAATACCACCTTACTCCTACACGAATGGCCATAATTTAAAAATAATAGATGTTGGTGTATATGCGGCAAAAAGGGAACACTTCTACACTGCTGATGGGAATGTAAACTAGTGCAACCACTATAGAAAACAGTATGGAGATTCTTTAAAGAACTAAAGGTAGATCTACCATTGATCCAGGATTCCCACTACCAGGTATCTATCCAGAGGAAAAGAAGTCATTATATGAAAAAGACACTTGCACACACATGTTTATAGCAACACAATTCACAGTTGCAAAAATATGGACCCAGCCCAAATGCTCACCAATCAATGAGTGGATAAAGAAAATGTGTTTTTTATGTGTGTGTGTATATATATATATACACACACACACACACACACATACACCACGGAATACTACTCAGCCATAAAAAGGAATAAAATAATGGCATTCACAGCAACCTGGATGGAGCTGGAGATCATTATTCTAAGTGAAGTAACTCAGGAATGGAAAACCCAACATCATATGTTCTCACTTATAAGTGAGAGCTAAGCTATGAGGATGCAAAGGCATAAGAATGATACAATGGACTTTGGGAATTTGGGAAGGATGACAGGAGGGTGAAGGATAAAAGACTACACATTGGGCACAATGTACACTGCTCAGGTGATGCATGCATCAAAATCTCAAAAATCACCACTAAAGGCATTTTCCATGTAATCAAATACTATCTATTCCCCAAAAACTTATTGAAATAAATAAATAAATAAATAAAGTTGCACATTATTTGCAATTTATTTTTAATTGAAAAAAACATAATACTAAGGAAATGAGAATGAAGGAATTGAATTAATACAATTAAAATTAACAAATTCAAAAATATAAGACATAAATAAGTAAATTGTAAAGGCAAATTTTCTTTTGGAGGAGAACATAATAAAACAGATGAACCATTAGCTAACCCCAACCACAATGAAAATGAGAATGTACAAATATTCAAAATAACAAGAGTAGGTAAATAATACAAATTAAAGGAAATATAAAAATCATAAGAGATTATTTTGTTCAGTTCTAAAATGTATATGAAACTGATGCATCTCTAAAAAACATGAATTGTTAAAAGTGACCCCAGAAGAGTAAAAAATGTAACCAGAGTAAGCACTATAGAAACAATTGAGAATGTCAAAGAATTATGTTCCCCCAAAAAAGTTCAAGACTCTGGACTATTCACAGAAGAATTCTACCAAACCAATCAAGAGTAAATAGCTCAACATGTATGTAAACTATTTCAAGTCATTGAAAAAGCAGATAATATTCTAAACTCTTACAAAGAACAGTTTGCCAAAACCCAATGCATAAATCCTACTACAATATTACCAAATTGAAACTGGCAATGCATTTAAATAGCAACCACAAGGATAACTAGTGTTTACTCTAGGAATTGAAGGCTGTTTCAATATTAGGAGATTTGTGATTACATTCCAACATATTAATAGAAATGACTAGAAAATATGACTCTCTCTGACACTGAAAAGCATTTAATAAAGTTCAATATTTATTCTTATTAACAAGCAAACAGCCTCCTAATTAAATAAGATTAGAAGACTACCTTCTTAATGTGATTATCTATCTCATACAAACATAGAAACTTCCTGATTGATGGGGAAGTAAGAAATGTGTGACAAGGCAAGGATGTCCACAACCACTGCTGTTATTTAACCCTGTTCTGGGATGCCTAGCTATTGCATTTAGGCAAGAGGAAGAAATAAGTATTTTTAAATTAGAGAGAAGGTGGTGAAATTATTATGGATTGTGTATGATATGATCTGTATACTTGGAAAGTCCAAGAGAATAAACTGGAAAACTATTAGAACCAGAATTAAGAAACTGCCTGGAATATGCAAAAAATGCTCTACTCCTACATAAATAACACCAAAACATAAGTTATGAGGAAGAAATGATCCTAATTAAAATAGTAATATATGTTGAGTATAGAAGTAATCATGGATAGAAATAAACAGCAAATGTACAACATGTATATGAAGAGAATATTAAAATGTTACATAAGAATATGAAAAAATGCACACCCTCTTTTTGAGGTAGAAAGGATAAGTAACTTTTTTTAATTCATTAAAATATGAACACTAATAATAAGGAAATGAGAATGAAGGAACTGAATTAATAAAATTAAAATTAATTCAAAATATAAGAAATAAATTTTCAAAGCAAATTTTATATATAATAGAATTTCTTTAATAGAATAAATTCTAAATTACTTAAAACTTATTCTAAATTTTATATGAAAAATAAATAAGCAAAAATAACTAGCATGTGAATGAAGAACTATTTAAACCAGATATTACAATATATTTTGTAGGCATAATAAAAGCCCTCAAATACAGAAAGCCAGTGAAACAGAAAAACAGAGTCACAAAGTAAACCCAAATTTTACTGACAGCTGGTATATAACAAAGACGATTCTGCATATCAGCGGGGGAGACGAATTATCCATTGAGTGATGCAGAAACCACTAAGCGGCTTCTGGGGAAAGATATGTATCTGCATCTCTGCCTGTGCTAAATAAATTTTGGAAAAATAAAAAATATAAATGTAGAAACAAAGCCCCCAAAGCACTAAACTAAAACATGATTTTTCATAATCTTGAAATGAGGGAAGCCTTTTTAAGCACAAAGACATAAAGAAAAGAAGGAATGGAGAGAGGAAGAGAGTATTAAGGTAAGAAGGGAAGGATGGAGGCAGGAAAAAGAGAGAAGGAAGATAAAAGATTACAAAAAATCATAATTTCAGCAACACAAAAATATTCTTTAAAAAGTCCAAATGAGGCTGGGCTAAGTGGCTCATGCCTGTAACCCCAGAATTTAGGGAGGCCAAGGGAGATGGATTGCTTGAGTCCAGGAGTCTGAGAGAAGCTTGGGCAACGTGGCAAAACCCCATCTCTACAAAAAAAAAAAAAAATAGCCAGGTGTGGTGGCATGAGCCTGTAGTCCCAGCTACTTGGGAGGCTGAGGTGGGAGGATCACCTGAGCCCAAGAGTTTGAGGCTGCTGTGAGCCAAAATGGTGCCACTGCAGTCCAGCCTGGGTAACAGAGCGAGACCCTATTTCAAAAAAGAAAAAAAGAGAGGAAAAAAAGTCAAAATGCAAATGATGGTCTGTGAATAAAATGGCAGCACATATTACAGGTAGAACTCATTTTCTTTTCCTTTTTTTTTTTTGGAGACGGAGTCCTGCCCTGTCGCCCAGGCTGGGGTGCAGTGGTGCGATCTCAGCTCACTGCAACCCCCCGCCTTCGGGGTTCAAGCGATTCTCCTGCCTCAGCCTCCTGAGTAGCTGGGATTACAGGCAGACACCACCACACCTGGCTAATCTTTGTATTTTTAGTAGAGACGGGGTTTCACCATGTTGGCCAGGCTGGTCTCAAACTCCTGACCTCGTGATCCACCCACCTCAGCCTCCCAAAGTGCTGGGATTACGGGCATGAGCCACCGTGCCAGGCCAGAACTCATTTTCTTAATTACTACATATCAAGTTGATAAAGGAGTAATAACACATATAAAAATGGAGAAAGAAAGTGAGCAGAAAGGGTAGGAAACCTTAAGCATATGAGTAATGTTCAATCTCATTCTCAATAACAAAAATACAAACTGACCTACAATGAAATTCAATTTTTTTCATTTATCAGATTAGTAAACTCAATAAGTTTGATAATAAGTTTGCGGGAGGTATGTAGAAACAGGTCTGCTAATGGGCATGCAAAGGAGTACAGTACCTACTGAGGGCGTGTTAGCTCTGTTTGTTAAAACTAAAAAGGTACATGCCATTGACTCAGAAATAGATGCTAAAATGCATCTTTAAATATTTCATAGATATGCAAAATGATATGTATGCAAGGCTATGAATTGCAGCATTGCTTGTAATTGTAAAACAACATAAATGTTTATCAGTAAAGATAGATCCAATAAATGAGAATTTATCTGCATGATAAAAGATTGTACCAGCATTGCAAAGATAAACCAGGTCGCATATAAAGATGTAATAGGCTCTCCAATTCTTCTTGTTAATTGACAAGAAGCAAGATGCATGATGGTGTGTGCCATCTGGGTAAAATATGTACTCTATGCATATGTGTGTATATTTAAAATATAGCTGAAAGACTATGTAAGAATTCACTAATAGTGGTTATCTCGGGGAAAAGAAACTAGATTGATAGAAGACAGGGTGGAAAATACTTTTCCCATTCCCTGTGTAGTATCTTTCACTTTTTGTATCTGTTCCATGCACATATGTTACCTACTAAGAACATTTTTTAATTAAAAAAATCAACAAAAAAGCAAATTAAATTCAAACTGTTTGACTATGTGCTTTTCTTCTAAGTAAGAATGTGGCTGATGGTGTCAAGTAGAAGGTGGAGGGTGAGAATATGTTAATACTGCTGTTCTCCTCCAGGCTAGACAAATGCTTTAAAAAGACAACACATTTCAAGCTGAGAAGACCCTTTTGTTTACTTGCTTCTGAATTGAAAATGATGCCTTCAATTATCACTCTAACTGTAAACACCATCAGCTGCTCTAAAAATATTTTCTGAGTAAATGCCACTTGTACCTTCTGGCATTTACTCAAAGCATTTTTTAAAGCAGCTGGGAATCTTGTTAGCAAAGCTCTGGATTAGGAAGTGATAGAACAAACCAGCAAAATAAGTAGAGGTGCATATTCTGGAAATAGCACAAAGGAGAGAAATCAGCTAACAAAAAAAGGCTATAATAAATGACTCTCCTATAACCAAAAAATTCTTATTAAGCATCGAACATGGGCAAGACAGTTATCACATTTCAGCAGGTTCATGAGTATTCTTGCCTTCAAGGAAAATGGGGGTAAAGTAAGAACAGAAGTAACTAGAATATTAGATACAGCAAGAGAGAATTACATCACAATTCTAAATATTGCCAAAAAAAACCTTTTGAAGAGAAAGGAAAAATAGATGAGACAAACGGTAGCCCTGAAGTCATACCAATCAAATTAAACATTATGCTGTCACAATTTTGTGCACCAGGAAAGTGATGATGCTGTTTTAAAAGAAATGGGAAGTCAGGCCGGGCGCGGTGGCTCGTGCCTATAATCCCAGCACTTTGGGAGGCCAAGGCGGGTAGATCACCTGAGGTCAGGAGCTCTAGACCAGTCTGACCAACATGATGAAACCCCGTCTTTAGTAAAAATACAAAATTAGCCAGGCATGGTGGCACATGCCTGTAATCCCAGCTACTTGGGAGGCTGAGGCAGAAGAATAGCTTGAACCAGGGAGGCAGAGGTTGCAGTGAGCTGAGATTGCGCCATTGCACTCCAGCCTGGGCAAGGAGAGGGAGACTCTATCTCAAAAAAAAAAAAAAAAAAAAAAAAGGAGCCCAGGATTACCCACAATGCATATAGAAGACAAACAGGTGAACTGCTGACATTCTCAGGCCTCCTTTTCAACTTCTAAGTTATAAATCCCTTATACACATCTTAAATTATCAACACACACCTTATACACACACCACTAAATTACCAATTCCCCTCCACCTTAAAAATCGATATCCCCAAATTCCCACAGTGTTAGACACAGGAGTCAGCTTAAGGATGAGCTTGTCACTAATACCTTTTCCACCCTCCCAACCCAAGCTGATTTCTTCTTCTTCTGTACTCTGCATGCATGAGCAAACAATCAGATTCTACTTTTTGTATTAATTATCACCCCTTTGGGATTATAAGACATTCAATGGAAGAGATGGTCTTATTCTTTATGTTAATGGAATACTCAACAAATAATTAAATTCAACTCTAATTTATTAAGGACCTTATGAAAATTTTACCTCTGAAGGTAGCTGCGGTGTGTATGAGATGTAAGTGTTCTTGATGAATTGCTCTTGATGAATTCAACAATCTACACCTCCTATACATTTCAGCTGGGTTATTTTCATCTTAAAAATAAGATACCTATTTAGATTACCTCGAGCACTTTGAGTATGTGGCACTCAGCTAACTGTTTCCTAAGCTTTAGATCATTTCATTTTCAACATAGCCTTGAAATGTAGATGCTATTGGTAGTTCCACTTTATGAGCAAACTGAAGCTTGCAGAGCTTACATCATAACGTGAACATTTGTTCTTTTATTCTGGCTATTCAGTGTCTCTGCCCTCTTCCTAAGTTTAGGAAAGTACCTGTTGTATGAATTAAAATGAGTTGACCCCAATAATGGTCCTTAGTCACACCACCACCACTCCGTAGTCACAAAAGACTAAGGAGTCTAAATAATCACAATTACTTTTAACAAAATGGGTATGTAAAATTAAATCATTCAAACTTAAAGCTGCTGAAACTTTATTCTAAGCCTTGAGAGTAACATTGCTATGTGACGTGAGTCATGTGACATGCAGCTACTACTTCTGTCTTTTTTTTCTGTAAATAATTAAGACTAAATGGCACCAGAGATGAGACTCCTTCAGACCATTTTTTCTCCCCTCACAGAGTAATAAAGTAATCTTCCTTGGAATGTAGCAATCTGTAACCAATCAAATCACCATGGCATATGCACTGGTCGTTTATGGAAGACGTAATCCTGCTAAAATTTCTGTCTCTGCCCATATAAATGAAGCTGTAACTTCTCCACTTAGGAACACTGGCTCCATTCATTTGGAGTCTCTGTTTCTGGCTGGCCATCCTCAAGCTTTGCACTAGAATAAATTCTATAATGAGCCGTATTTTCTGAATCTTGTCATGTAAGGTTGACATTTTGGCAACCATGAAGGGATCTGAATCAGACCTCCAGCAACCCCCATCACTTCACTGACAACTGAAGCCTTGGTACCAGGATGACCAACTTTTATTCATCTGACTTCACTGGAGTCACAAGGAATCTCTGGTAAGGCCTCTCTCAGGTGTGAATTCTCCTGGCCTTGGTTGAGGATACAGACTTTATTTGAGCTATACACATTCCTAACTTAGTGGGGTTGGAATTGAAGTTCTACTGCAAGGTAGAAGCTTCATTTTTTATTCTCTAAAAAGTCTGCTAATTGTGGATTTGTAATTTTCACTTTTCTCTAAAATTAAAATTTTGTTTGAAATTACTCCTTAGAGTTTTTCAACCATTTCTCTCATTCCGAATTTTGGTCAGGCAGAAAACAGTTTCTCTTTGAAAAGTAGAGATGAATCCTTGTGACTTAAGCAAAAAATACATATAATCTTTAAACCTGGCCAGATTCTGAAGCTTGGTTCAATTGACAAATTTGTGAGTGATCAAAATTGTAAAAGGCTATGAGCCTAGAAGATAAGAGACACTTTCTCCTGACCGAAAGGCACCTTAGGTGACTAAAATCTCCTGGAACTATGGGAGTTTATTGCTTGCAATGCAAAATGTTCTCACAGAGAACCCCTTAGGAAGAATATGCTGGGAACCTTGTTTAATCCAGTGGGCACACAAAAAGGTTGACCACCTGGTGCCTTAAGCACCCAAGTCTCTTCGAACCACCAAGACATGTAAAAGGAAAGAACTGACTCAAGGATGGCCCCTTGCGGAGCTATTTTCACAAGCATCACACTCGATTCAAGACATACCCCCCAGGTCATTTTGGTCATTCAAAAGAAGAGTCTAAATTATGAGCGATAATGCTTCTAAAAGCAAGTCTTCTTCCTCCAGAAAAGGTCCACCTGTGGAAACACCAGCTAGATTTGTGTCTCATACACGCAAATATATTTTTAAATGGTCTCACATAACTCATGATTACCCCAAATTACAATGATTAAAAGGGGGTACCTTTGAATACCTACACTAATTTACCTTTACACTCAAATAGAAAAGGCCAACTCTAAAATGAAACAGAATAACTTGGAGAGTTATTTTATTTTTATTTATTTTGTTCCTGTCCTGCTTCGTAGGCGATTACTGGAAGACAAAACTATTTAAATAGGACTTGGAAACTTCTTAAAGAGGTTCTGATAAAGTCATTTCTTGGTTACGCATGGTGGCTCATGCCTGTAATCCCAGCACTTTGGGAGGCCGAGGTGGATGATCACTTTAACCTAGAAATTTAAAACCAGCTGGGCAACACAGTGGGAACTCATCTCCACAAAAAAAATAAAAACTTAGCTGAGTGTGATGGTATGTGCCTGCAGTCCCAACTACTTGGGAGGCTGAAGTGGGAGGATTGCTTAATCCCAGGAGATCAAGGCAACAGTAAGCTGTGGTTGTGCAATTGTACTTCAGCCCTAGACAACAGAATGAGAACCTGTCTTTAAAAAAACAAAAAACAAAAAACAAAAAACAGAACTCATTTCTTTGCAACAGGAACACGAAAGATTGTCTAAAACTATTTCTGAATTTAAAAAGACTGCCAAAATCTCTCCCCCTTCTTCAGCTCCTCTTTTTTTCAGAACTTCCTTGTCCAGACTTACCTTCCCCTCCTCCTTTTCTTCCTTCTGCTGTTCAGGCTCTATTTCAGGAATACTCCGTGTTGAGTAGGGAGAATCTGCCTTGGTTTACCAACCACTGTCAAAAGTAGAACTTAAAGGCATATTATTTTATTGTTGTTTTGGACTCAGGAGTACACATGCGGTTTGTTGCATGGGTATGTTGCAGGATGCTAAGGCTCGGGCTTCTATTGATCCCTTCAGTCAAATAGTGAGCATAGTACCCAATAGGTAGCTTTGTAGCCCTTACTCCTCCTTCACTGCTGACTTTTGGTGTCCCCAGTGTCTGTTGTTCCCATCTTTATGTCTCTGTGTGTCCAATGTTTAACTCCCACTTAAAAGTGAGAACATGAGGTATTTGGTTTTCCGTTTCTGCGTTAATTCACTTGGGATAATGGCTCAAGTGATATGGATGTAGCTCCATCCATATTGCTACAAAGGACATAATTTTATTCTTTTTGTGGCTGCATAGCATAACATTGTGTATATGTACCACATTTTCTTTATCCAATCCACTGATAATGAGCACCCAGGTTGATTCCATGTCTTTGCTGTTGTGAATAGTGCTACAATAAGCATAAGAGCACGGCTGTCTTTTTGGTTGAATGATTTATTTTTCTTTGGATATATACTCCTCAATGGGGTTGTTTCATCAAGTGGTACTTCTCTGAGAAATTTCTAAACTGCTTTCCACAGTGGCTGAACTAATTTACATTCCCACCAACAGTATATACGTTCTTTCCTCCACAACCTTGCCAACATCTGTTGTTTTTTGACTTGTTAATAACAGCCATTCTGACTGATGTGAAATGGTATCTCATTGTGGTTTTTATTTGCATTTCTCTGATGATGAGGGATGTTGTGGGTTTTTTTATATGTTTATTGGCCATTTGTATGTCTTCTCTTGAAAAATGTCTGTTGATGTTCTTTGCCTACTTTTTAATGGTTTGTTGTTGCTGCTGTTGTTGTTGTTGTTGTTATTGTTATTGTTAAAGGAATAACTAAAGAATTCTCAGATTCTCTTCTACACCCTAAGGAATTTTCTGGAGAATGTGAATTAAACACTTGAACTTATGGCCCCAGATTCTCTGATTTATATCAATTGGTTCACATGTTGGTGTCATAAAGTAAAGCCAAGGATTGGATAGCAAAGAAAAATTGAAGGAGTACTTTAGAATACTTACGTGAATTTTCTAAAGGTGATAGTAAATGGACCTGCAAGACTGCCAAAACTTCACTACACATTATCCCCTTAACCCACTTATGCCTAGTGTTCCATTATTGGAACATTAAGCATGTGGAAGTTTTTATATCCTATTGCTCAAGATCATTGCCAAGGTCTGATTTCTCACTCATGCAAAAAATCAAAAAATTGCAGTCTCCGGCATAATGGGTTAATTTTCCAAAGAGTAGATGATTGGAACAAAACACAACAATGTTGACAAAATCTTGATGAGTCAGTAATATCATACTAGAAAATATTTGAAAACAACATTTAAACAATATTCAGGTCTATCAGAAGAAATTTATGCTAACCATCAAAATGATGAACTAATAAATGAATTACACAAAGAATTGGTCACTATAATAAAGAGACATCACTCGTTGGGCTACCTCTCAAACTCATGATCTAGTTAATTTTGCTGTTCAAATACCCTGTACCCTAACTAAGGAAGGAAAGAAAGGGAAAGTTGAACAGAAAGGAGAAGCAAATAAGATCATGAGTTTACGACTAAAACAATTATCCAACAAATTTTTAACCCCTAAACAGCCTACCTAATAAGCCCCAAAGCTGACCTAATCCCTCATTTTCCAAATACTGAAAAAAAAAAAAGCCTGAACATTTCAAAAGGATTATACAAATTTTAAATAGAACAGCAGCAGGTCAAAGGAAGAGAAGAATAGGAATGATCCGAGGAAATCAAAGGGACTTTCTCTTTTATCCTCAGTAATATCTTGGGAAAATTGAAAGTAATTTAAATGAAGGACTAACACCAGCTCTTTTTAATACTGAGGCTACATTATCAGTGACAAATCCCACCTTATTACAAGGTCTCATTCCTGGGAGTAGAAAAGCAATACAAGTGGTAGGTTTAATAAATACCCCTATATCTGTATAGAAATCTCAAACTATAGTTTTTCAGTTAGATCTCCTAAACATGTTTCCCTCTTGGTTTCCTCATCCCCCATCCACTTGATAGATGAAGACTTTTTAGAATTTTACAAATAAGTGTCCACATCTCTCTCTTTCAAAAGGGGGGAAATGTATTCAGAATTAAAAGATAAAATAGAATTATTAAGTTCAAAAAAATTTTGAAATCTGATTTTTCTAATTCACAAATTGCAATTCATATTGCCATGGAGGAAACTCCATAAATAATGAAGAATGATAAGGGTTGTTAAAAATAGTACCTGATAGACTAGGTGTGGTGGCTCATGCCTGTAATCCCAGCATTTTGGGAGGCCAAGGTGGGAGGATCACTTTAGGCCAAGAGCTTGAGACCAGCAAACAAAGCAAACTCCTATTTCTACAAAAAATAAAAATAGTACCAATTAAAATGTAAATAAATCCATCAGAACCTCTTTCAAACCTTAAACAATACCCTCTCAGAGGTCTTGGAAGGGATAAAACACATAATTTTGAATTACATAAAAGGAGGCTTGATTATTCATTGTACAAACCGATGTAACACTTCAATTCTCCCCATAAGAAAGTCAAATAGTGGAAAGTGGAGATTTGTACAGAACCTGAGAGCAAGTAATAATGTAGCCATTCCTCAACATCCAGTGGTACCAAACCTTTGTATGTTGTTGACTGCCATCCCAACTGAAGGTGAATTCTTTACTGTGGTAGACCTAGATAAGTGCATTCTTTAGCATTCCTGTGGATAAAGATGGTGGATTTCTCTTTGCTTTCACTGGAACAGACAGACAATACACATGGAAGTTATGCCTCAGGGATATAGTGAGAGTTCAACTTATTTTTTACAAATATTAAAAGCAGACCTATCAGATGTCAACTTTGCTAAGAAATCCTCCTGGATACAGCACGTAGACAATTTACTTCTCTTCTCAAGAGATAGGAAAGACTCCATAGAGGCTGGAGTTACAACAATTAGCTTTAAAGTGATGCAAGTTTCAAAGGAAAAACTAAAGTTCTATCAAAAACAAGTTAAATATTTATGTCACCTAATATCAGAGGAAGCCCTTTATATTGACATGGGTAGAATAAAAGGAATATTGGTCTTCTCTACCCTAAAAACTAAGAAGCAAGTGAGAAAATTTTTGGTGTTGACTGACTATGGCAGAAATTGGATTCTAAGCTTCTCCTTAAAAACTTAATGTTTATAAACTCTTTTTTTTTTTTTTTTTTTTTTTTGAGACGGAGTCTCGCTCTGTAGCCCAGGCTGGACTGCAGTGGCCGGATCTCAGCTCACTGCAAGCTCCGCCTCCCGGGTTTACGCCATTCTCCTGCCTCAGCCTTCCCGAGTAGCTGGGACTACAAGCGCCCGCCACCGCGCCCGGCTAGTTTTTTGTATTTTTTAGTAGAGACGGGGTTTCACCGTGTTCGCCAGGATGGTCTCGATCTCCTGACCTCGTGATCCGCCCGTCTCGGCCTCCCAAAGTGCTGGGATTACAGGCTTGAGCCACCGCGCCCGGCCAACTCTTTTAAAACAAGACAAGCCAGACCCCCTGGAATGGACAGATGAAAATCAGTTGACATCAAAAGAAATTTTTAAGAAGTCTTATAGATGCCCCAGCCTTAGGACATCCAAATTATAATATTTCATTTTCATTGTTCATGAAAAATCAGGGAAATACCTTAGCCATTTTGACTGAAAAACACAGAGATCAAATTAGAACTGTAGCTATAGTCAACAACTGAACCTGTGGCTAAAGAATTGCCACTTTGCATCAAAGCAATAATTGTCTCTTTATGAATAAAAGCAACTAAAGAAATAGTGATAAGATCTCCCCTCACTGTCTTTGTTCCACATTCTATGGAAATGCTTCTAAATTTATACCACACTCAACACTATTCACTTAGTATACTGGCTTCTTACGATGTTCTTCTTTCTGCTCTCCATATTACAGCCTCCAGATGTAATAATCTAAATATTGCCATACTTCTACTCCTGCTTTCAGATGAAATGTTACATGATTGCATAATCTTAACTAACCAGCTTCTCTCTTCTAGGACTGACCTGTAAAAATCCCACCTTACTGATGTTATTTGGTTTACAGATGGCTCTTACTTAAAGGATGAATCTGGATTTTTTCACACAGGTTATGTTATAGCATTTTTGACTGAAGAAATAGAAAGTGCTTATCTTTCAGGAACAAGCTTGACTTAACAAGCAGAATCAATATAATTAGAACCTGTCAATCGGCAAAAGAAATAACTGCTAATATTTATACAGAGAGCCGACATGCTTTCGGAGTTGCTTGTGACTTTGGAATGCTATGAAAACAAGGAGTAATTTAGCCTTTTCCATTCAGTTCACTGAAAATGGACACCTTGTTTCAGAATTATTGGAAGCCCTACCATTGCCAAAATCATTAGTCATTGTCAAACTTCCAGGTCATTCAAAGTAAAACACCCCAGAAAGCCAAAAAGCAATGGAAATCAATTGGCAGATAGTATAACAGAAAGGGCTGCCCTAAATGTATCTGAATAAGAAAATCAACGCATTTTAGCTTTTAAGGAAGCACTTGATTTTTTAAATAAACAATTAGTTCAATCCAAAGCTCCAAAAACAGAACAAGAAAATTGGGCAAATGTACTCCTCTGAGACTGGGCTATGATGAAGACCAAATGGTTTACCCATACTCACAACCAAATTACAGTCATCTTTCCTAGCTCATGTGCATGGGTTAATTCATGGGAACCCCAATAAGATGATTACAATATATTTTATTGGAAATATTGTTGTTGATTGAAACAATGCTATTGGAAATCTTCAACTGTTGCTCATAAGGTACATGAATAGCTGCCACATCTGCCTAAAACATAATTTAAGGAAACCTTTACATAGTTCTCAAGGTCATCCTCCTTTGTAAGAAGACGGTTTTGAGGTATGACAACTAGATATTATTCAGCTATCACCCTCACAAGAATGCAAGTACAGTCTAGTGATCGTCTGCGTGTTTTCTCTTTGAGTAGAAGCTATCCATGCAGAATAGCAAAAACCTTAGCAGTAAGTAAAATTCTCTAAGAAAAAATTGTTCCAACTTGGGGACTTAACCTAGAACTTCGAACTAACACAGATATTCACTTACTGGACAGACAATCAAAATCTGGCCCATTCTGTAACATTTCCATTGTGCATATCACCCCCAGTCATATGAGTTAGTGGAACACAAAAAATGGAACAACCAAAATTCAGTTGGCAAAATTAACTGAGGTCTTAACAATTTTTGGCCAAAGACTCTTTCACTGGTTTTGCTTAACCTAAGAGTGACCCCTTTTGATAAACACCAGCTGTATCCATTTGAAATTACAACAGGCAGGCCTATAAAATTGTCTCTAGGAAATTGTGAATCTATGATATTCAAAGGAGATATGTTTTATTATTGTAGAGGCTTTACAAGGCAGCTAACTAAAAACCGTAATTAAGTAAAAGACCCTTTCCACAGTGAGCTCCCGGGAGACCAAAAACTAAGGCCCACAGACTTCAACCAGGAGATTTTGTCTTTTGGGAACAATGTCTCTCAAAGGACTCCATCCAATTAAGGTGAAAGGGGCTTTATAAGTTGCTCCTAACCAAACCTTTTGTCATTAAGCTAAAAGGTATCAATTCCTGGATGCCCATCATCCATTTAAAGACAGCTGCCTTTAAATTCTAGGAGCTTTTTGGAGGAGTCTTTAGGGTTTTCTAGGTGTACAATAATATCATCAGCAAACAGCAACAGTTTGAATTCCTCTTTAGCAATTTGGATGCCCTTTATTTCTTTCTCTTGTCTGATTGCTCTCAGCAACCTGGTTGTAACTGGAGATTACTATTCTTAGTGAAGTAACTCAGGAATGGAAAACCAAATACCATATGTTCTTACTCATAAGTGGGAGCTAAGCTATGAGGATGTAAAGTCATAAGTCGAATTTGGACGTCATCTCAAACAGGTGATCTAAAATTAAAATTCTACAGAAACAACAAGGATAAGAAGACAACATCTGAGGTAGTCAGCATTCCCAAGGCACCAGATCACACCAGTATCTACACTATTGCTTAATATTAATACTTGTTAACAGATGGAGAAAGTCTTCCTGTGCAAGTTCCCACTAAATTTTTTTTCTTTTCATCCTTAGTTCTCATATTTTGTTGCTGCTATTACCAGCTGTTGCCCATTAAGCAAACCTCTACTGGCAACGGACTCAGGACTGTGTTAATAGATTACCAAAAAAAGAAAATAAAAGAAAAAAAAAAAAGCACTTTTTTGGCTGGGCACAGTAGCTCATGCCTATAGTCCTGGAACTTTAGGAGGCTAAGGTGGGTGGATTGCTTGAGCCCAGGAGTTCATGACTAATCTGGGCAACATGGTGAAACCCTGTCTCTACAAAAAATACAAAAGAAATTAGCCAAGTATGGTGATATGTGTCTATAGTCCCAGCTACTTGGGAGGCTGAAGTGGAAGGATCACTTGAGCCCAGGAGATTGAGGCTGCGGTGAGCTGAGATCATACCACTGCACTCCAGCATGGGCAACAGAGCAAGACCCTGTCTCGAAAAAATAATGATAATGAAACAAACATTTTTTTAAAGTCACATTTTGAATATTCGACCTCAGGCCCCTTTTCAGTGGCTCTGGCCTGCTATGTGTGTATCTCTTTTCCAAAGACAAAATAGGATAAAATATGAGAAATATATCTGTGTTTCTCAGGAAGGGTCACCAAGGCTTAGCACTAGTATGACTAAGGATGGTGTGCATCACTGCCCTATTGATAACTCTTTACAAAGCAAATGGCTGGGAAGAGCCTTTTGGCAAAAGAGACTAGTTTGTTAGCTTTAGTGCTGGCACCACCCCAACTGAGAGATAAGACACTTCAATTTGGGGATGGTATAACACAAATTGATAATATAACACAAATGGTTGTATCTGGCTTATCCCCTCTTTTGGTCAGCTTAGTCAGCTCTCCTTTTTATGGTAGAGACCAAAGAACTACACCAAAAACACATGGCCCAATAGCACTAGAGACAAGGAGTAGTCCCAAGGAACAGTATGTTCACACACCATTATATTACACAGTGCTAATTGGCATGTCCCTGAATGGGCACAATAACCAGGTACTTATTGGGCTCCAAATGAAATGTCTTAGGTATGTGGTACCAATCTATGGCCTTGATTACTCCCAGGATGTTAGGAAGGTGTTCTTTTGAGTTTTGCCTGGACACAAAGTCAAATAGTTCATACCCTCTTAAAGCCTGCAAATCTTCTGTATTTACAATTTCAGTGAGTTTGTTATGTATTCCATTGAGATGATCATTTAGCTTCCATCTTTTAGCTGCAACTAGCATAAGAGGCCCCAACCAATTACACAAAAAGACCCTAAATAATAGCTACATGGGTATCTCATTATCTCATTAAATAATGAAGTTGCTCTTATGAGAAAGGTTGTCTTACAGAACTGGATCCCTTTGGACATACTCACCGCAGCCAGAGGGGAGCCTGCACTGTCATAAAGACTGAGTCTGGCATCTATATTCTAGATGAATCAGATAGCATCACTAAATTAATGGCTGATATAGAAGCCCAAATAACTAATGTTTCACATCCAACAACTTCTCAAAATAATTGGTTAAGAAGCTTGTTTGAATCTTGTGAAACTTGGTGGCACTAGCTGTTACTTATTCTCGGAATTATAATTATGTGTGTGTGTTGTCCTGTTTTTGTCTTTATTGCTGCTGTGGCACTTGTTCACAATGAAGTCAACACACAACACACAAATGAACAAACTAAAATAATGGTCACTCAAATAATTGCATTAATGAAAGATGCAGATCACAAAGTCACTTCCTTCTTGTTACTTTAAATTTGATATATAATCTCATCAGCTTTGCAGCCTAAAAACTTCCTTCTCCCCAAACCCCTACTCTGAAACATGACACTGGGAATGAGCATTCCTGAAGACACAGACTAAGCTCCTGAACATAAAAGGAGCCAAAACTATTTGAGTTCATCTACAGTCCTTTCTTTGAAAGAGCTCAATTTCAAGTGGAAAATGTTTTTTTCTAGTTATGTGAAGAATGATGGTGGTATTTAGATGGGGATTGCATTGAATTTGTAGATTGCTTTTGGGAGTATGGTCATTTTTACAATATTGATTCTACCCATCCATGAGCATGGGATGTGTTTCCATTTGTTTGTGTCATCTATGACTTCTTTCAGCGGTGTTTTGTGGTTTTCCATGTAGAGGTCTTTCACATCCTTGGCTAGGTATATTCCTAAGTATTTTACTTTTTTTGCAGCTATTGTAAAAGGGGTTGAGTTCTTGATTTGAACCTCAATTTGGCCACTGTTGGTGTATAGCAGAGCTACTTATTTGTGTACATTAATTTTGTATCCTGAAGCTTTGCTGAATCCCTTTATCCATTCTAGGAGCTTTTTGGAGGAGTCTTTAGGGTTTTCTAGGTATACAATAACGTCATCAACAAACAGCAACAGTTTGACTTCCTCTTTACCAGTTTGGATGCCCTTTATTTCTTTCTCTTGTCTCATTGCTCTCAGCAACCTGGTTGTAACTGGAGACTACTATTCTAAGTGAAGTAACTCAGGAATAGAAAACCAAATACCATATGTTCTTACCATAATTGGGAGCTAAGCTATGAGGATATGAAGTCATAAGAATGATACAATTGACTTTGGAAACTCAAGGGAAAGGGTGGGAGGGGGTGAGGGATAAAAGACTACACACTGGGTTCATTGTATATTGCTAAGATGCTGGGTCCACCAAAATCTCACAAATTGTCACTAAAAAACTTAGTTATGTAACCAAATACCACCTGTTCCCCCAAAACCCATATAATAAAAAATTAAAAAGGGGCAAATGTGAAATTAAATCATTCAAACTTAAAGCTGTTGGAACTTAAATCATTCCAAGCCTTGAGAGGAATATAGCTATGCAGCTCGAGTCACGTGGCATATGGCTGCAACCTCTGCCTTTTTTGTTTCCTGTAAATAATTAAGATTAAATGGTACCACAGAAAAGAGACCTCCTCACATCATTGCTCCTCCTCATGGAGTAATAAACTAATCTTCCTTGGAATGTAGCAATCTATAATCAATTGAATCACCATGGCATATGCACTGATCTTGTATAGAAAATGTAATCCTGGCCGGGCGTGGTGGCTAATGCCTGTAATCCCAGCACTTTTGGAGGCCAAGACAGGTGGATCACCTGAGGTCAGGAGTTAGAGACCAGCCTGGGCAACATGGTGGAACTCCGCTTCTACTAGAAATACGAAAATTAGCCAGGCGTGGTGGTGCTTGCCTGGAGGAGGTACTCAGGTACTCAGGAGGCTTAGGCACAAGAATCACTCGAACCCAGGAGGTGAAGGTTGCAGTGAACCAAAATTGGGTCACTGCACTCCAGACTGGGTGACAGAGTGAGACTCCATCTCAAAAAACAACAAAAAAGAAAGAAAAAGAAGAAGAAAGAAATTGTAATCCTGCTGGAACTTCTCTGTCTCTGCCTATATAAGTAAAACTTTAACTTCTCCACTTTGGAATGCTGACCCCATTTATTTGGAATTAGTGTTTCTGTGGAGGCCATTCTCAAGCTTTGTGCTCAAATAAACTCCATACTTAATCATATTTTCTGAATCTCATTATTTAAGGTTGACAGGTGTCTTGTTGGGCAATGCCACAACTTCTCGATTCTTAAAATCAGATTGGACCTTGCCACTCTCATTTCTGAGTCTACTTTAATTTTCATGCAGTGCTTGCTTGTTAATTTCTAAGATTGTACCATTTTTTGCAAAACTGTAATGTCATCAAAAGTAATGTTACACAGTCTAATGCTAAAAGTATTAACTATCTTAAGCTAGTAGTTTATGATGTGTCCAGCAGATGCTACTGTATTTTCTTTGAATTTTTAAATTTTCATTCCCAGAAGAAGTATTTTGAGTCAAAGTATTAATGATCTTATTTACTCTTTATTATTTAGGAAGTAATGATTTATTTTAGTTATTTTTAAAAGTGTTTATTTGATCAGTTTCAGATTCACAGAAAAATTGAGAGAAAGGTATAGAGATACCCTATAAAACTCTGCCTCCACTGTTGCATAGCATCCCCCATTATCAACATCCCCCACTAGTAGATTTGTTACAACTGATGAACTTACTTTCCTTATACATTTGTCTAAACCCATAGATTGTACAGCACCAAGAAAGAACACTAATGGGTTCAACTATGGGTAAACTAAGGATTTTGGGTGACAATGGTGTGTCACTGGGAGTTCATCAATTGTAAAAAATGTACAACTCAGTTATTTTCTATTAAGATATAATTTACATAGTATGAAGTTTATTCTTTTTTGTGTACAATTCTGTGAGTTTTGACAAACAACACAGTCATGCAACCACCACCACAATCAAAATATAGAACAGTTCTATCACTTCCCAAAATTCTCCTGTCTCTCTTTGTAGTCAACCCCTCTCCCCTGTTTCCAGTTCCTAGCAAAGGCCTGTTTCTCATTTTTATAGCTTTGCCTTTTCCAGAATACAAAATAAAAGGAATTGTATAGTATGCATCTTTGTGAGTCTGACTTATTTTACTCTACGTAATACATTTGAAATTCATTTCTTCCATTGCATGTAGTGATACTTAGTTCTTTTTTATATCCATTGTATGGATATACAACAATTTGTTTCTCCATTATTTAGTTAAAGGACATTGGGTTGTTTCTAGTTATGGAAATTATGAATAAAGCTGCTATTAAAAAATTGCATAACTCAAAATGGATCACAGATCTAAAGGTAAAATTGAAAAATATAAAACTTCTAGAAAAAAATGTTTATGACCTTAGTTGATCGAACATTCCTAGCTATGACAGAATAGAAAAACATGATCCATAAAAGAGTAAATCGATATATTGAACTTCACCAAAATTAAAAAGTTCTGCTTTGTGAAAGGCACTGTTAAGAAAATAAAAAGACAAGCCACAGACTAGAAGATATTTGTAAATAACATATCTAATAAAGGACTTATATCTAGAATATAAAAAGAACTCTCAAAACTCCATAATAATAAAGCAACCCAATTTTTACATGGGCAAAAGATTTCAGCAAATACGTGATCAAAGAAGATACACAATGGCAAACAACCATAATGGAAAAATGCTCAAGATCATTTTTGTCATTAGGGAAGTACAATTTACAACCACAACGAGTTATCACTATGCGCTTACTAGATGGAAAACAAAACAAGACAAAGCCTGAATATACCAATTGCTGGGGAAGAATTGGAGCAACTGGAACTCTTATACATTGCTGGTGGGAATGCAGAATGTATGACCATTTTTGGATAATAATTTGGCAGTTTCTTATAATGTTATACATACACTTATCATACAATCCAGAAATCTCATTCCTAGTTATTTAGCCAAGTTCAATGAAAATCATTTTCAAACAAAAACCTGATTGGCATTTTAACATGATCACCCTGGCTGCTGTGCTAAAAGTAGAATATGACAGAGATGGATGGAGTCAAAGATAGATGCAGGAAGCCTTTTACAAGGGGCTAGTGTGACAACCCAGATGAGAGACGATGGTGGCTCCAATCAGCGCAGGAGCAGTAAAGGAGGAGAGAAGAGGTCAGATTCTGGATGTATTCTAATAATGGAACCAGGAGGATTTTCTAATGGACTGCAGGTGAGATGTGAGAAAAAGAAAAGAGTGAAGAAGGGGAAGGGTGGAGTGACTCAACTGAAATGAGGATGACAGATGCAAGCTAAAGGAGTAGGAGAAGAAAAGAAGTTTTTTGGACATGTGCTGAGTTTTCTCTGGCATATCCCAGTGGAGATGTTGAAGAAATTAATTGAATGGAAGTGAGTCTGGGGTTCAGAGAAGAGGTCCAAACAGAGATTTAAATTTGGGAGTTAGCATCAAAGAGATAATATTTAAAACCAAGTGACCTTACAAAGGAATTGCATAAATGATGATGAGAAGAGGACCAAGGACCGAATCCTGGGGCTCTCCAACACTACAGGCCTCCCTCCTATTTGCCAAGGGTGGCCATGGTAGCGTCTAGTGCAGTAAAGGCAACCATGTACAGGCATGATGGCAGCGGCCCTTAAAAACATGTGCCAGGCATGGGTTCCCAGCTGTGCTCTTGCTATCTCGTTTCCCTGTGCCTGTCTGTTTTCCCATGTCTCATCCTTTCAATGAATTCCTTCTATCCCTAAGTAAGCCAGAGTCTTAGCTGCTCACAACCAAAAACCCTAACCAAAACTGGGTAATTCACCCAACTTTACATGTTTAGTAAATGGTGAGGCCAGAACTGGAATAAATTGTTTGCTGTCAAAAGAAAAACTTGCTTTTAACCACTAGGTATATACTTATTCTGTTATACATAGACCCCATTATTTGTAAATATCTAAATTCTGGAGTAAAATTATACAAAAAAGTGTTAATTATTGCAGTATTAGTCTTATAATAAGCTAATGTCATTTTTTAAACTTCAGCATAAATGTATTAATTTGGCTTTAGAAATATAACTCAATGAATGGAAATATGATATTATAAAAGTTTCAGGCATATCCGTATGTCTCACATTATTTTATAGATAAGGCTATTATCTCTAAAATAACATGAGCTTAAAAGAAATACACATAAAATACTTGTTTTGCTGCTTTTTATACTTGCAGTAATATTGAAATTTGCAATTTAATGGATTTTATCTCAGACTTTCTTTTCTTTTTCTCATGACCTAATTATCTGCCCTATTTACAGGATGGCAGAATAATGCAAGGGAAAAAGAAAGAAACCCAAGTTGATTGTTAAAATAATTGAAATGTGGCTTGAAAGTTAATTATGTTTCCTTCTTTATAGTTTTTCTGAAATTTCCTATTAGAAAATATCAAAGAGAAAAAGAAATCCCTGTACTTCTATTACTCCCTTTGGTTATTCAAAAATCAAAGCTATTTTTAAAATAAACGTCCATGTGTGCTATGCAGAGGTGATATTTCCTTTGCTTACCTTCCCTCCAAATCCAGGTGAAAGAACTAGGGACATCTTAAACATCTCATTTTAGCATCAAGAACAGCAGAAATATGTAGACGATAACATACAATGGCTCTAAATGATGCATGATTTTCTTGGGCTGGATATAAGATTCTGGGAGGCAGATATGTTTTGTTGGTGCTGTGCACTTTCTATTGTGGATGTTTTGCCCTGCTTTCAAAAGAAATGCATTTACGTTCAGTAATTGAAATGAAGTTCAAATGTTTGACATCCTAAGATAGCAAATGAATATTGGATTTGCCAGATAAACAAATAAGCAAACAAAAACATCCAATCTGGGAAGGACTTTCCCCCCTTGTGGATAAGAGATTGTTCTAGAAAACTGTTATACACAGTTATATATTGACATTGCCTGTTAATAGGAGCAGAGATCTTTAATCAATATGGGCTTTATGCTCTCTTGCACTTTCCAATAATGAGAAGAAATATGGTTTGATATTATATATTTAAATTTAATTCTTTCTAATTGAATTTTCAAAGTAGGATTCCAGTGTCCCCTCAGCTGGAAATGAAATAGGTCATCAGGAAGCCACCAAGCCACAACACACAAAACACTCCTTAGGCAGAGTTTAAAAGTGGGCATTAGAATAGAATTCAAGGCCAAATGATAGCTTTGTGCAATTCAAATACACTTCAGAACGCTGATCTGTGGAAGGTTCTTTTCACAGCACATAAATTCTTTTTCAAATGGTTAAAACACTTTAACATCAGTTAAACCCTTTATTGAAACATGTGGCTTGCACACCCACCTGCAGGGTCTGCTCAGGATATATAGATGGCAAAGCAGAGGCCTGGCTCTCTGGAGCATGCAGCTGGGAAGGGAGACTGACAAGTAAGCAAATATTTCATTAAGGCAGAATAAAATAAGCAGTACATTACAGATAAGTGTAATTTAGTCCAGAGAAAGGAGCAAGTCAATATCAATAGGGACATAGGGGAAGATTGCAGGAGAATGAGAGCCTTGATCCTGAGTCTTGACATAAGTAAAGGAATTAGGAGGCTATGTGTTCCTTTATGTATTCATCATTCACACATTCATTCATTCATTCAACAAGTATTGATTCAGTGCCTTCTATGGGCCAGGCACTATTTTATTTACTGAGGTCCAGTGGTAAAGATAAAGCCCTGCCCTCGTAAGGCTTATAGTCTAGTATGGGGAGACCAAAAACAAACAAATATGGTTTCAGCCGGAAAAATCTCTCTGAACAGCATAGCAGGCCAAGGGGCTAGCTATAAAGTGAGCTGTGGAGGCTCAGAAAGCATCTCAGAGGCAGCATTTGAGAAGAGGACTGGAAATGAGAAGGAGCAGGCTTTGCAGCTTTCTAGGTGATAGTAAAGAAGCCAGATTTTATTCCAAGTGAAGTAGGAAGCACTTGAGGGTTTTAAGAACTGAGGAATGACATCAAGGGATTCACTTTTTTTTGCTCTTATTTAAGAAACAGAATCTCACTCTGCCATTTTTGTTGGAGTGCGGTGGCACTAGCTCTGCTCGCTGCAGCCTCGAACTCCTGGGCTCAAGCGATGCTCCCCTCTTAGCCTACTGAGTAAATAGGACTAAAGGCATGAACCACTATGCCTGGCTAACTTATTATATTTTTAATTTTTTGTAGAGACAGTGTCTCACTATGATGCCCAGGCTGGTCTCAAACTCCTGGCCTAAAGTGATCCCCCCACCTCAGGTTCCCAAGGTACTGAGATTACAGGTGTGAACCACTATGTCCAGCCAAGGGATTTGATTTTTAATGAATGCCATGGTGAATTCACAGGGAGGTAAGGACGAAAGCAAAAGGATCAGAGAGAAGGCGTGGATAGAGTCCAGGATGGAGACCTCAAGGATGGTACAAGATTGATAAGGGTAGAGGAGGTAAGAGTCAGATCTAGGGTATGTTTTGCAGGCAGCAAACAGATCTTGCTCACAAATTGGATGTCGTGACTAGGAGGTTAAGAGGTCACAAAGGTGAAATGGAAGGTGTCTTTGACTGGAATAGGGAAGACAGAGGAAAAGCAGGGAGGGAATGAGTGGATCAATATTTGGCAGTGCCTAAGACTTGACCAACAGAAGTGATGTGGGACATTGCAGTTTGAACTTGAGGAAGTGGTGTAGGAAGTATCAGTCAAGTAACAAATCGTCCCATCTCCACAAAACGATTATGAACATGTAAACTGATTAAGAAACATGGAACTAACTTTTTCCCTTTGTTTATTGGCCCAACCTTGTTTCTCGCCGCAAACAGCAGAAATCAGAAACCACACCACAGTCCAGGGAGTGCTTCCTGGGCCCGAATTCATCCACACTTCTGCTACCTAGTTCATTTCCAAGATTACACTCAATAGCCAATGATTGTGTCGCAATTTCTTCAAAAGTCTTTAGTGAAATCTAAGACCTTTTCATTGTATCAAATTACAGTGTTTTCTTCAAGTGTCAGGATATGACGGAAACAGGCTTATCTGCTGCTTGCCTACTGAAGCTCTTAGCTCACAGATAATGAGAACACACACACACACCGAACTCACAGATTTAGTCTCCTGCTCTACCCACCACCACTACCCTCTCCACCCTTCTTCCCCCTCCCACTTCCCCACTGAAATTCAGACTGCAGCCTAAGCCCCACTCCCTTAAGTGGCCCATCAGAGCTGCAAGCCATGGCAGACCCAGGGTGGTGGGTGAGGCCTGCCTCGTGTACAGACAATGAGTGGTGCATTACCCACAGAGAATTTGAAAGCAATACTAAAACTAACCAAAAGTCCACCTGCTTCCATTCATTGCCATGCATCGCCTTGTGCAGGGGATGCTAAACAATGTCAGTGATACAATACTCTTCCCTGAAAACAAATCTTTTTTGGTGTAAGTTCTAAACAATTGTTGTGGTAATTGTTGGACTTGGGCAATGTACATGTGCATTTCAAAAAAAAATCACATTTATTTATTACTTATCCTTTAATAAACATTACATTCTATGTGGAAGTTAATTAAAAGAACTTCAGCTGTACCTTCAGCTCTCACACAAGGGCTCAGTTACATACAGTTGCTTTGAAAGCAAGTTCGTAACGTTAGATAAGATTTGCAGCTTCCTTTGGGTGCCTGCTTTGAGCACAGATCACAAATACGACTCCCACAGCATTACATAAGTCTCAGTTAAACAAAAGAGTCAAAATAAACAAGGGTAGCACAATCACGGTAAAGACAAAGAAGCAATTTGAGTTACTTCAATTTTGTCATTTTATGTGACTCCTTGGAGTTTTTATTTGTGGTTGAAATTTAAAACAGTGAAACAGTGCACAAACTGCAAAGTTAGTCATTTTGTTTGATAAGGGCAAATTTTAGCTTGTGCATGAAATGTTTTATTGGATGTAAGGACTATTTTTTAAATTAAATGTTATTTTTCTTATTTTGTCAGTTGTTTTAAAATTAAAGACTACATCTAGAAAGAGTAAACATTAAGTCAAGGGAATAATTATTTTAATGATTATTACATGGTTACTATAGAAAATAATTGCGTTATGTAGATGAGGGGAGATGTTTTATGTTTTGCTCCAGCTTCAAATATTCCAGGTATGTCACTGGCTATAACATAAACAGGTTCCCACGGTTCTTTTGAAAATAAAGCAAGTTGAAAAATTTAGTATTTTTATTTAGCAATTTCAGCTTTTATTTTAGATTCGGGGGTACCTGTGAAGGTTTGTTACACGGGTATATTGCATGATGCTGAGATTTGAGATACAAATGATCCTATAACCCAGGTGGTGAGCATAGTACCCAGTAGTTTTTCAACTCTTGCTTCCCTACCTCTCTTCCCTGTTTTGGAGTCCCAATGGCTATTGTTGACATCTTTTATTTTATTTTATTTTATTTTATTTTATTTTATTTTATTTGAGACGGAGTCTCGCTCTGTCGCCCAAGCTGGAGTGCAGTGGCCGGATCTCAGCTCACTGTAAGCTCCGCCTCCCGGGTTCAGGCCATTCTCCTGCCTCAGCCTCCCGAGTAGCTGGGACTACAGGCGCCCTTGTTGACATCTTTATGTCCACGTGTGATTAGGTCCCACTTATAAGTGAGAACATGTGATATTTGGTTTTCTGTTACTGCATCACTTTATGTAGAATAGTGTCCACCAGCTGCATCCAAGTTGCTGCAAAGGACATGGTTTCATTCTTTTTATGGCTGCACAATATTCCATGGTGTATATGCACCACATTTTCTTTATCCAATCCACCATTGATGGTCATCTAGGTTGATTCCACATCTTTGCTATTATGGAAAGTGCTGCAATGAATATACAGGTGCATGTGTCTTTTTGGTAGAATGATTTATTTTCCCTTGTATGTATACCCAGTAATGGGATTGCTAGGTCAAATGATAGTTCTGTTTTCTTTTGAAAAATTGTCAAACTGCGTCCTATAGTGGCTGAACTAATTTACATTCCCACCAGCAGTGTATAAGCGCTCCCTTTTCTCCACAGCCTCAAAAGCCACGTTGTTTGTTGACTTTTTAGTAATAGCCACTCTGACTGGTGTAGGATGGTATCTCATTGTGGTTTTGATTTGCATTTCTCTGATGATTAGTGATGTGAGTATTTTTTCATGTTTGTTTTGGCCACATATATGTGTGTGTGTGTTGTTGTGTTTCTTTTGCTTTGGTTTGTTTGACTTTTACTTTAAGCTGTGGGATACATGTGCAGAACGTGCAGGTTTGTTACATAGGTATACATGTGTCATGGCGGTTTGCTGCACCTATCAACCCATCATCTAGGTTTTAAGCCCTGTATGCATTAGATATTTGTCCTAAATCTCTCCCTCCCCTTGCCCCCAACCCCCCAACAAGCCCCAGTGTGTGACGTTCCCCTCCCTGTGTCCAATAATAGACAAACAGAGAGCCAAATCATGAGTGAACTCCCATTCACAATTGCTACAAAGAATAAAATACCTAGAAATACAACTTACAAGGGATGTGAAGGACCTCTTCAAGGAAAACTACAAACTACTGCTCAAGGAAATAAGAGGGGACACAAACAAATGGGAAAAAATTCCATGCTCATGGATAGGAAGAATCAATGTGCTGAAAATGGCCATACTGCCCAAAGTAATTTACAGATTCAGTGCTATTCCCATTAAGCTACCATTGACTTTCTTCACAGAATTAGAAAAAAAAACTACTTTAAATTTCATATGGAACCAAAAAAGAGCCCATATAGCCAAGACAGTCCTAAGCAGAAAAAACAAAGCTGGAGGCATCATGCTATCTGATAAACTATACTATGAGGCTAGAGTAACCAAAACAGCATGGTACTGGTACCAAAACAGATATGTAGACCAACGGAACAGAACAGAGGCCTCAGAAATAACACCACGCATCTACAACCACATAATCTTCAACAAACCTGACTAAAACAAGCAATGAGGAAGGGATTCCCTATTTAATAAACGTTTTCTTTTGAGAAGTGCCTGTTCATGTCTTTTGCCTATTTTTTATTTATTATTTGCTTTATTTTGCCTTCATATTGCCCACTTTTTAGTGGAAATTTTTGGTTTTTACTTGTTGAATTGTTTGAGTTTCTTATAGATTTTAGATATTAGTCCTTTGTTGAGTGCATAGTTTGTAAATATTTTCTCCCTTTCTATAGGTGGTCTGTTTACTTTGCCTGTGCAGAAGCTCTTTAATTGGGTCCCACTTGTCAATTTTTTGTTAGTTGCAATTGCTTTTGAAAACTTCATCATAAATTCTTTCCCAAGGCCAATGTTCAAAATGGTGTTTCTTAGTATTTCTTCTAGGATTCTTACAGTTTGAGGTTATTTAAATATTTAATACATCCTGAGTTAATATTTATGAAATCATCAAAGGTAGGGGTCCAGTTTCATTCTTCTGCATATTGCTAGCTACTTATCCAAGCACCATTTAGTAAGGAGTCTTTACCTCATTGCTTATTTTGGTCAGCTTTGTTGAAGATTAGATAGTTGTAGGTATGTGGCTTTATTTCTGTGTTCTCTACTGTGTTACATTGGTCTGTGTGTAGCATGTACCATGCTGTTTTGGTTACTGTAGGCTTATAGTATAGTTTGAAGTCAGGTAATGTGATGCCTCTGGTGTTGTTCTTTTTGCCTAGATTTACTTTGGCTATTTGTGCTCCTTTTTGGTTTCATATGAATTTTAGAATAGTTTTTTCTAATTCTGTGAAAAAGATGTTGGCAGTTTAATAGGAATAGTATTGAATCTGTAGATTGCTTTGGGAAGTATGACCATTTTAACAATATTGAGTCTTCTCATCCATGAGCATGGAATGTTTGTCCATTTGTTTGTGTCATCTATGACTTCTGTCAGAGATGTTTTGTTTCATCTCCTTGGTTAAACTCCTAGGTATTTTATCCTTTTTCTGGCTATTGTAAATGGGATTGTATTCTGGATTTGGCTCTCAGAATGAACATTATTGGTGTATAGAAATGCTGCTGATTTTTGTACATAGACTTTGTATTCTGAAACTTTACTGAAGTTGTGTATCAGGTCTGGGAATCTTTTGGCAGAATCTTTAGGATTTTCAAGGTATAGAATTATTTCATCACCAAAAAGAGATAGCTTGACTACTTCTTTTCCTATTTGAGGGCCTTCTGTTTCTTTCTCTTGCCTGATTGCTCTGGCTAGGAGTTCCAGTACTATGTTGAATAGGTATTGTGAAAGTGGGCATCCTTGTCTTGCTCCATTTCTCAAGGGGAAAGCTTCCAGATTTTGCCTATTCAATATGATGTTGGCTGTAGTTTCGTCACAGGTGGCTCTTATTATTTTGAGGTATGTTCCTTCAATGCCTAGTTTCTTGAGGGTTTTTATCATGAAGATATGTTGGATTTTATTGAAAGCTTTTTGCACATGTATTGAGATGATTATATGGTTTTTGTTTTCCATTCAGTTTATGTGGTGAATCACACTTACTGATTTACATATATTGAACCAACCATGCATCCCAGAAATGATCATGGTAAATTAACTTTGTGATGTGCTGCTGGATTTAGTTTGCTAGTATTTTGTTAAGAATTTTTGTGACTATGTTTATCAAGGATATTGGCCTGTAGTTTTCTTTTTCCATTGTGTGTTTTCCAGATTTTGGCATCAGGGTGATGCTGGCTTTGTAAAATGAGTTATGGAGGATCCCCGCCTCCTTGATTTTTGGAATAGTTTTAGTAGAATTGACACCAGCTCTTCTTTGTATGTCTGGCAGAATTCAGCTGTAAATCCATCCAGTATGGAGCTTTTTTTGGTTAGTAGTTTTTTTCACTACTGATTCCATTTTGGAACTCAATATTGGTCTGTTCAAGGTTTCAATTTCTTCCTAATTCAATATTGGGACATTGTATGATTCCAGGAATTGATTCATTTCCTCTAAATTTTCTATTTTGTGTGCATAAAGGTGTTCATAATAGTCTCTGACGATCTTTTTATATTTCTGTAGGATTGGCTACAATGTCACCTTTGTCGTTTCTTCATTTCTGATTATGCTTATTTGTATCTTCTCTTTTTTTTGTTAATCCAGCTAGAGATCTATTGATCTTGTTTATCCTTTCAAAACCAACTTTTGGTTTCGCTGATTCTTTATATGGATGTTCAGGTCTCAATTTCACTCAATTCAGCTTTAATTTTAGTTATTTCTTTTTTCTGCTAGGATTGGGGTTAGTTTGTGCTTATTTTTCTAGTTCATCTAGGTGTAATGTAAGACCATTCGTTTGAGATCTTTCTAGGTTTTTAAGGTAGACGTTTAGCACTATAAACTTTCCTCTTAACAATTCTTTTGCTGTATCCCAGAGGTTTGGGTATGCTGTGTCTCTGTCTTCATTAATTTATTTACATTTTCTCTTCTTTTGCATGAGTTAAGTTCTTTTTTTTATTATTATACTTTAAGTATATAATATATATATGCCTTGTATATATATAAAGTATACCATTTGCATGATAGATCTTTCTCCAACCCTTTACTTTGAGCCTATTGGTGTCATTACATGTGAGATATGTCTCTTGAACACAGCAAACAGATAGATCTTGTTTTTTATCCAACTTGCCTCTCTGTGTCTTTTAAGTGGGCATTGAAACCATTTAATTCAAGTTTAATATTGATATATGATTTCTTTATCCTAACATGAAATTGTTAGATAGTTGCTTTATAGTTTCTACTACATGGTTGCTTTGTAGGGTCTGTGAGTTATATACTCCAGTGTGTTTTTGTGATAGCACATATCATTCTTTTGTTTCCATGTTTGGAACTCGCTTAAGGATCTCTTATAAGGCTGATCCAGTGGTAACAAATTCCCTTAGCACTTGATTGTCTGGAGAACACTTTATTTCTCCTTCACATATGAAGCTTAGTTTGGTGGGATATGAAATTCTTGGTTGGAATTTTTTCTTTAAGAATGCAGAGAATAGACCCTCAATCTCTCCTTGCTTGTAAAGTTTTTGCTGATTGTTAGCCTAATGCAGTTCCCTTTGTGTTTTATCTGCCCTTTTTCTCTAGCTACATTTAAGATTTTTTCTTTAGCATTGACCTCAGACAGTCTGGTAACTGTATGCTTTGGTGATGTTCATTGTGTATGGTATCTCACAGGTGTTCTATGGATTTCTTGTATCTAGATTTTTATCTCTCTATAGCAAGATTAGGGAAATTTTCTTGTACTATTCTTTCAAATATATTTTCTAGGTTGTTTACTTCTTCTCTCTCAGAGACAATTCATAGATTTGGTAACTTTACATAATCCCATATTTCTCAAAGACTTTGTTCATTTTTAAAAGTTCTTTTTTTTCAATTTTGTTCTGACTCAGTTAGTTGAAAGACTGCTCTTCAGGCTCTGAAATTCTTTCTTCTGGTTGTCTATTGATAAATTCTTTCTTCTGCTTGTCTATTGATAAATTCTTTCTTCTGCTAGTCTATTCATAAGGATTCCAATTGTATCTTGAAATTCTTTAAGTGAGCTTTTTAATTCCAGAAGCTCTGATTGATTTCTTTTTAAGGTGTTTATCTCTTCCTTAATTTCCCGAACTGCTTTAGAGGTTTCTTTGTGTTGATTTTCAACATTGTCATAGATCTCATTGAGCTTCCTTGCAAATCAGGCTTTGAATTCTTTGACTGTCATTTCTAAGTTTCCACTTTGGTTAGGGACCATTGTTGGAGGGTTAGTGGCATCTTTTGGTGGTGTCACTTCATTCACATTTTTCATGGTGCTAGAATTCTTGAGCTAGTTCCTTCTCATCTGAAGATGCTGGTATTCTAATTTTTGTAATTATTTTGGCACAGGTAGGACTTTTATTTCCCATAATTTTTTTAAATTTCCCTTTACCTTAACCCCCCGTCCCCCACCAGGGGCTGTGACTGTAGAGAATGCTGGATAGGGTCTTTTTGGCTTTGCTTCTACAGCCCTATGGATTTCTTTTGGCAGGTTTTATATCAGGCTGTGCAGTTTGGCTTACAAGCCAGTAGATGGCGTTCCTGGGTAAGAGCTGGATGCGGCCAATGCTGCCGGGCATATACTTGATCCTTACTTACTAGGAGAAGCTCTCCCTTGCCTTAGCCCCAGATAGGCGTGGTGCAAGATGGGAGGGGCTGGACTAGACTGTGCAGGCCTGCCTACAGGTCCCGCATGGCAGGCACAAACACCAGTGCCAAGCAAGAATTCAATGGGTAGCCACCAAGCACCCAGAGGTGTGCCTAGACGAGTCATCCAGTTTTAAAAGGAAAAAACAAACCACCAAACAAAAACCATGAATCATGTGAGATGGACAGTCTTTCATTTTATGGCTTCTAGGATATTCTCTAGCCTTGATCAATGAACTGACCAAGGCAGATTACTTATTGGCAGCAAGTACGTGTGAGTGTGTGGGTGTACACTAATGCATCTTGATTGTGTCATCCAGTCATGATGGTGTGCACACAGGCAAGAGTAAGGGCTCAGGCAACCAGCTCAATATGCTACAGCACCTGCAGAGGCAAGAACAGTCACCGAGGAGTCAGAAGACCCAGAGTTCTAGTCTTGACACATTGCTACACCTACTCGCCATGTGACCTTGAAATAATCCCGTGAAAAAAAAGCAAGGCTCACTTTTTTTTTTTTTTTTTTTGAGATGGAGTCTCGCTCTGTCGCCCAGGCTGGAGTGCAGTGGGAGGATCTCGGCTCACTGCAAGCTCCGCCTCCCAGGTTCACGCCATTCTCCTGCCTCAGCCTCCCGAGTAGTTGGGACTACAGGCACCCACCACCACGCCTGGCTAATTTTTTGTATTCTTAGTAGAGACGGGGTTTCACCATGTTAACCAGGATGGTCTCGATCTCCTGACCTTGTGATCCTCCCACCTCGGCCTCCCAAAGTGCTGGGATTACAGGCATGAGCCACCGTGCCCAGCCAAGGCTCACTTTATTCAACATCAGGTCAATGACCCATTAAATTATGAATGATCCAATTGCATCCTAAAGAGATGTGGTATGATTTTTAGAACTGTCCTACCTTAGGAGCAAGGAAGTGGGGGCATTTATTCCCCACCTCCTATCCATAATTAGCTGAGAGCCACTTCGGCAAGTCTAAGTACCTAGCTTGCCCAGCCTGACCTTTGAGTGATCTGAGAAAAATATTGTGGCCAGAAAAAAAAACTCTCAGGTGTTCTTCAATTAAGTCAAGAGAATAATTCTTTTAATGATCATTATACGGTTACCGTACGATTAAGCCATAGGACATAAGCGTACACAGAAATGTGTTTATCCAGAGCTAAACAATAATATATTACATGACACCTTAGTCTGAAGTGTCACTAGCATTTATCACCCAGGTGTAAGTCTGTATAAGAGAATAAAGATAATCACAAATTCTTTGCTACTCTTGCCATTAATAGGTCAAGTCTCATCTCCCTCTCTTTGAATCTGGGCTGCTCTTATGATTTGCTTGACCAATAGAGTGTGGTGAAATTGATGTCCTACGACTTATGAGCTAGTTCATAAGAAACCCTGCAGCTTTTATCCATCCTGTTAGAGCGCTCACTCTGGGAGCCCTGGACCACCATGGGAGAAATATGACTAGCCTGAGATCACTTTTTTGGAGATGTCACGTGTATTTTCTCCATTCCAGGTCCCAGGTGATCTCAGCTTTCCAAGGTGTGAGATACATGAGTGAAGTCATCTCAGACCCTCCACACTAGCCCTTCTGCTAGATGTATACTAGCAAAATACTTCAGTTGATACCACACAGAACAGAGAATCACCCAGCCAAACTCTTCCTGAATGCCTGATGTAGGAAATCAGGAGATGCAATAGTTCATTGTTTTAAGCCATCAAGACTGGGGATTAATTCTTACCTAGTAATAAATAATCATAATCATCAAAATCATGAATCTGATAGGATGCCGGTCTCTGGTATTTGAGTCTGCATAGCACCATCACATTTATTTAGAGTCAACTGACTTCAGAAAGCTTCCTTTTCAACCTCAATTTTATTCTTCATTATCTGAGAATAAGGAGAGGTTGTAGTTCAATTTTTCTTGCTCTCAAAGACAATGAACATTAGCCCCAACTATGTCATCAAGCTCCCATTTGGAAGAGTAATACAAGGGACTTTTTTCTCTGTTATTAAGCTTTGGGTTAGGTTTTTTATTTAACAGGCTGGCCTTTGAGGAGTCAGTTTCATATTTCCTTTCTGTGACTCATTTAATAGAAAAATAGGAAGAGGTACACAGAAACAGTTTGCCAGCCTTACCATCATTCATTTCACCCATTGCTTCCTGAGGTGACTCATTTAACTTCACATATAAATATAATAAAACTTTCTATTAGTTGGCATTGGGTGTGCTTGCATATAAGGAAGAAGACTCTTTACTCCTCAGTCCACTAGAGAGAGTTAAAAGCTCTTTTGCTTTTCACTTTCTCAGGTTTTAGGTAATTTTCCATTTGTAGGCAAAAGTGCATCCTTGGAAGTTAAGAAAGTCTGCAATTCATTTTCCACTCTTCTTGCTACACCAGAAGTAAATGGAATAGAAATAACAATACAACAATGACAAAATTAAGAGATACGCTCTTACACAGCAATTTATCTCCATCTTAGACCGAAAGGAAAAAGTATTATTATCCCCATATGACAGCTGAGTTTTGAAAAGGTTTACTAACTCACACAGGTACACGTTAAGTGACAAGACCAGGTATTAAACTCAGATCTCTCTGATTAGTGCTCAGGCTTTTTGTCACTACACCATGATGTCGCTCAGCACCTGGAGGCAGACTGAACATCAGGATTTGAGGGGTACTTTTTTCACTGGACTGTTGGATAGTAGTGTTTCCACATTAATTTTCAGATGAAACCCAAACTGCTTATCTCTCTCTCCTCTAGGTAACTGGATGAGAGACAACCTGGCTCATTCTTGCTCCAGTGGTAGCATTTATTGCATTGTATTATAAATTTTGGACTATTTCCATGCCTGCCTTTTTCACACTCATGTAAACATCTCATCAGTTCAATTTATATTGGGTATTTTATCACCAGTACATGTTTTAAAAAGGAGGGATCTTTGAACGTTTGTGAGTGAATTCACGAATCTATCAATAACCCATTTTTCCTTAGGACAGTGGTTGGTGGGGACGACATGGCTTATGAATCGGCACCCCCAAAAAAGCGTATGATTGATACCTTGTCCCTAATATAGGAAAATTCAAACATTTGTAACTTCAGTTTCAGGAAATACTGGCATCATTTTAAATTCAATTCACTGGTTATTTATTGATGTTTAATCTGTGCTAGATTTCTATGATCATAAAAAGATGACAGTCAGATCCACATCCCTGGGCTTCTAAATGCTATTTGTTTCTCCTGGCCCACTTCTCTTGTCTAGCTATACTTTCTTCTAAATAATCTCATCCACTTCCATAACATAAACACCACCTATAGGCTAAGAACTCTCAAAGATATTCCTAGCATAGGCTTCTTTTCTGGGTTCTTGGCTCTTGCAGCCAAGTAGTTATAGGAGAGAATGTCCAAGCAACTTAGAATGAGAGTATGAAGCGGGGAGAGATTAATTCCGAATCAGAGGGGAGATGCAGATCAAAGAGAGTTTTTGGGGGAAAAACAGAATATTGAAGATGGGATTTCAAAAGGCAAATAAAGGGAAAAGATGGTGACCACAGGAGCAGAGAACTGCAGGAACAAATCAGGAAAACCTAGCAGAAGTTTAGGCAGCCTATGTGTACGGTAGAGGAAGTATTGGAAAGTAGCAGGCTATGAGTTTAGAGAAGCAAATGGGAACAAAATGTTAGACATGGGAGTTTAGAGTTTCTTCTTTAGGCAGTCAAGATTCACCACAGATTCCTTAACAAAATATTGTATCTGGATTTGAGTAAGTTACAGCAGATGTTAGGAGGAAGGGTGGCATGAAGAGAAGTGAAGCCGGGGGTAAGTAGAACGGGCCTGGGGAGAGGACAGCAGGACCTGGCAAAGGAACATAAGGGAATCACTGAAGCAAAGGTAACTAACTTGAAAGGCAAGGTAAGAAAAATGGCGTATGCAAGATGGCTTCTAAGTTTTGAGCCTTGGTGACGAGATAAATGCATGGAGAAGCCACTGCTCAAGATCTGGGGAGCAAGGTGTCCTCCCAAGGAAAGGCCTTGCCAAAAGATTACACTCTGTGATCTTCATGGCTATTTTTGGTTTCCTCATGAGGAAACTTGCTAGTTATATCTTAATGTAGGCTGTGGCAGAAACTCCTGAAACAGAACTTTTCTGTAAGATACTCACACACACACACACACACACACACAGTTATAAAATTATAACATTACATAACCTTGGAATTTCCAATCTTGCTCCCCAGGGCACTGCATGTGCCACTTTTAGAATCCAGAACGACTCCCCGACCCCACATCACTTTTGGGTCAATGCTAGGTTCAACCCACCTGTCCTTCTTGCACTGTTCTTTATTTCTGAGTCTCTGTTACACGTCCTTGTCCACGGTTTTGGCCAATCACTGTGGTTCACCTTGACTGGTACTCCAGTTTGGAATTTGAAGAAGCAGGAATTCTTCCAGTTTCAAGAGGCCCTGTACTCCTTTTGTGAGCTTTGAACTTCACCCTACTGGGCAGCTCTGCACAGTAAAGGGTGAGGTAAGTTTTTTTCAAATTCATAAAAGAAAAAATTATAAAAGTTCTCTAATGACTATGAAATTCTTTCTACCTTCCCTAAATTTAAAAAAGCTAACAAATTACTTGACCTCTCTACCTACATTGAGAATAACCACAGAAAACCAAGAATCCATCCCCCTTCTAGCTACTCTAGTGGATAAGAGCTGTGAGGGAATCCTAACGATATGGAAGGGGGACAGGGAAGTGCTGGGAAGGGAAGAGCGAGTCCCTGGCTAGGACTCCACTCCTGGGCCTGTGCCCACGGACCTAGGTGAGGACAGACATTTGTTTACCTGACCAAATGATTCATTTCCCAAGACCACCCCGGCCCACCACAGCCCCATTCTGTGCCTGTAAAAACCCTGAGACCCTACCGGGCAGAAACATAAGCAACTGGACATTGAGAGGAACACATGGATGGAAGAAGACACAAGCAGTTGGACGTCGAGAGGACGTTAAGAGCATACCGACAGGCACCGGCATGTGGCAGGCCATCGATAGGCAGAACGATGTGGAGTTTGGCAGGGGTGGTCAGAAGAGAGCCCTAGCCACTGAGCAACCGGACTTCAGAGGAAAACCACCTTCCCACTCTGGCTCCCTTCTTGCTCCCCCATCTTCTGAGAGCTACTTCCACTCAATAAAACCTCACACTCATTCTCCAAGCCCACATATGATCCAATTCTTCTGAGGGCAAGAAAATGGACATACAGAAAGCCTCTGTCCTTGAGATAAGGCAGGGAGTCTAATTGAGCTAACACAAGTCACCTACAGATGGCTAAACTGAAAGAACACACTATAACACATGCCCACTGGGGCCTCAGGAGCTGTCAGTATTCACCCCTAGACACTGCCTTGGGGTCAGAGTCCCACAACCTGCCTGTCTGCCTGCTCTCTCTAGGGGGTTTGAGCAGTGGGGCACCAAAGAGGTGAGCCACACCCCCATCACACGCCCTGTGAAAGGGGCAAGGGAATTTTTCCTGTTTCACTATCAAGAGCCCAGGGTCCTTCAAGAGGCAATGTCTCTGGGTTAGATTCAAGTGAGACAACAATTAAGTCCAACAGGACTGTAGAGCTCTTGGTAGATAGGAAATGACCTGCAGGAATGGCTTCATTGGCACCAGAAGTAATTCCCCACTTTGGGGCCAATGCTGCACAGGAGAGGGACTCAATGCTACACAGGAGAGGGGCCAGTGCTACACAGGAGAGGGTGGGATGATTGTGGGCCATTCTTCCTTCAGGGTTGTTACAGGCACAGGATGGGGATGTGGTGGGCCAGGGTGGTCTTGGGAAATGCATCATTTGGGCAGGAAAACAAATGTCTGTCCTCACCTAGGTCTGTGGTCACAGGACCGGGGGTGGAGCCCTAGGGCCATTCTTATTATCAAAGACATCCAAGCATTACCATGTTCTTAAAGTGAGATGGGGCAGATTTGAATCTACCTCCTCTAGAGACTCATGGACTCAGATATTTCTTAATACATAAGATGAGGAGTATACAGCATTGGAGAAGAATAAAATGGACTTCTGGCCTTCTTTTACTTGACATAGGTAGAGAGGTCAAGTAATTTTTCCAAGTTTATGGCTAATAAATGGCAGAACTAGGATTCAAACCCTGGGGTCTGACTACCATACCAGACTGCCTCACTATTGTTTCTTTGTCTCTGTGTTCTGAGCATCTAGCACATATCCAATACCTAATAAAATGTAGGTATACAATGAAAGGTTAGCAAATGAATGAAAGAATGTCACTAAACCAAATGTCCTGGCTTTGTTACATAATGCAGTCTTGCTAAGTGAGTTGACAGCAAAACCAAGAGTCAGGTCTGTGGGTGTTTTGAGTGATACTCCATCAAATGCTCCTGGTGTTTCAAAGAAAGACCCAAAAGTATGCACAACAAAACTTTAAATATAACCCTGAGGTAGGAAAAATAGTGCTGGATAATAAACTATAACTCTAGGGTTTTGAGTCAAGTCCTAATCCTTGAAGGAAACTCGCAACGCCTCTGGACTTTGAGTTTATCACCTACAAGATCATCACAGTCTCTACAAATTCTGGAGCTCTGTGGATCTTAAGTGCTGAAGTCCTCAGTTAACTGGAATTTTTGTGGCAATCTACTGTGATGCAAAAGACCAAATGGGCAGATGCAAATACTCAGATCTGGAATTTTGTTAAAATACTTATACCTGCAAAAGGGTGCCTTAGGTTCCGTAGATAATTCTTAAATTTCACCATACTACAGCCACTCTACTCCAATTGCATGGACAATGTTATACCATCACAGTGTTCAGAATGACACCAGGTAAGTCCGCAAGGCACTTTTCCAAAAAGATGGAATTTCAGTGGGATGAAATCTTTCTGAGAGATAATTTTTGGCACTTCCATGGCACAAAGAGACAAATATTTCACATATATTATTGGGAACCAGGATAAGGAAGAAACGGGTTGTTATTTTTTTAACTAATCCAAAGGTACATGACGTAAAATATTATATCATGAAAATTGTTTTTCAACCTGTAATTTCTATATAAAAATAACCTAATAATAACAGCAGCAACAAATATCAGGAAATTCAATTACGTTGAATATTCTCCACTCAAATGTTCTCGTTAATCAAGGTCTTTTTGAACTTTCTTAAACTGCTTTTTTTAATGAACTTCATTTTCAGATCTGAGAGGCACTACTGGTACAGTGTTTCAGTTCTACTTTCCCTGAAAGCCACTCCATAGAAAGCATATGCCTTGAATGCAACAGGCTAATGGTATTATAATCATGTAGAAAGGACACTAGCAAACAACCACATAGCTAGTGGTATCTTTAGTAACCTATTAAGGAGCCAAATGATAGTTTGGGTCCTTATTAAAATGTAAAGAGAGTCTGTTGTTACATCATTATCTTTAATAGTGTGAAGACAAAATGACCCAAAAATCCAATAATAAAAGAAAATTTAGGAAATTATAGTACATCACATCCTATTCTATTATGTAACAGACCGATTACAAATAACCATTATAAATGGGAGAAGGTGTTTATGACACAAAGTTAACTCAAAATAGCAGACTATAAAACCCTGGACAATCAGATTATCCTACATTCTACAAATACATCCCTAAAATAAGTAGGATCAATATATAATATACATAAGGACCAGAGAGAGCATAACAATATAAAAATAATTGACACTGTGATGTCATTTTTTTTGTTTAAAAAAGATTTCTTCTTTTGTAGTTTATACTGTCTTTGTAATACATTGTATACAAAGGAAAAATGGAAAACTAACCATGCATAACGACTTAGACACACTAAAAGACTGCATGTTGAGTTCAGAACTGTGATTTGAGGCAATCAATGAACATAGTTAAAATTGTTGTGTTAAAATCATGCTTTAAAGCCTCACTGACCTTTGTAGGTGAAAAGCCCAGTGTAAAATCAACACTTTTACAGACTCCCTCTGTGTGTACAGTGATTCAACAGGAACGTCCTAATGCAAATAATTGGATTATTTGTAAATAATTATTTAACAAAAATTGTGCCATATTCCCCTCCTCACCTAAAGATAACAAGAAAGGCAAAGGTAACTATGATGCAAAAAGAAGAAAAATCTAATCGGTTGAACTTCATCTCTTTTTTTCTTATGGAATTTTTCCAGAACCCATGTGGGGTTACCCAAGGACAGATCCCCTTTCTGCAGACCATGTCCTGCACAGCAGCTACTGCCAGACTCCTCATTATCTTTTGATAGATTACTCACAATAAGCAGATAACTGCTCAAGATCCAAAGGACCTGCAGGTATGGAGGCAGCCAGCCCTTCAGGTCTTAGCCACCTAACAAATCATCTAAGAGGAAAAACTACGAGGAATGTGAGGAAAATGTGCTCAGTATTTTGTGTCTTTTCTGTCTTTTATGGGGCTTTATGAGCTGGTGTTTCTATTCAGAAGGCTTCTTTCATTTCATCATGCGAGGCTTGGGTGACCCAGGACCCGGTTAAAATCCCTCAGAGAGATGCCTCAGCTCATGTTTGCCCTGATGAGGATGCATTGCTTTGATCTGCTTTGATCCTCTACAAATAGCTTCTTTCTTTTCTATAGAAGAGCAAGGTGTTTGCTCCAGCCAGAGTGGCTGAAGTCAATGCTTCGCCTTAATGGCTTCCCCATGGACAGCCAGTGGTGTGGAGTCTTCCTTTTCCTTTTTAAACCTGGCTGGATAGGAAGATCATTACCACTTAAAGTGTTTTCAGGGGGAAAAAGGATCTTTTTGAGGAAAATATAGGTTACCCTTTATTTGCCAAATATGTTATTTACTCTAAAGAAAGAGGGGTTAGCAATCTGCCACTATGAAGTTGCTAACTCAGCTGGCCCTCAGAGGTAACAAAACCCAGCTGCCAGAAGGAGGTAGGTCTATTAGGGGGGCTGACAGTGACTTTGCAGTCAGCCAGCTCCTACGCAAAGCTTGGAACCTTTCTCATTTTGCTCACAGAGGAAAAAAAGTACACATTGCAGTGATTTTATATTTTACTCTGGTTAAAAATATCTTAACACTTTCAGAGACCAGGAGCCATGATTCTCTTAGTTTTTATAATTAGGTTTGGAAAACACAGCCAATATGAGACGAATTCCAAGTTATAGAATGTTAGGACTGAGCTGGGAGTTAGAGGCCATCTTCTTCCACTGACAGTTAAGTGGGAGTCTCTCCATCTATGGAGTCCTTGTCTATTAACCTTCTAACTTCTACTTATTACCCCTGATGATAGGGGGTGTATTGGCTTGTAACCCACCACACCTTTGAACAGCTCCGATTATTAACAAGTTCCCTTCACTTTTCCACATTACTGTTTTCATAACTCAAGAGATACAGACTACTTGATAAATATTACCAAACACAGGTATGTACAATGAAAGAAAAACACACTATTGCCATTTTAAACTTAGCCGTACCAAACATTTTTACTGTGCATGTATGCATTATTTTTTTGTTTGGGTAGAAATTGTCTCATGTCATAAAGACCGCAGGGGAGACTGGGATTTTATTAAATATTGTGAATGTGTAGTTGTGCCATCTTTTTAGGGAAGATCTTTCACATATCAGATTCAGGTCTACCTTCTGGAGTAATTTCTACTCATTCATCTATGGTGTCTTCTAGATTGATACAGAATTATCTACCTTGTTTATCTACATAACAAATTCCAAGACTTGGTGCAGAGTCTCAGGAGTTTTATTCAGAAATCTGGTTAAGACTCTAAGCAAATCATTTCATTTTTGGATGACTAGGGGATTTTTTGAACATGTGTGTCATATTATGTGTATTATATATATAACACATACCCTTTGTATTAGTCTGTTCTCGTGCTGCTGATAAAGACATACCTGAGACTGGGTAATTTATAAAGAAAGAAAGGTTTAATGGACTTACAGCTCTACATGACTGGGGAGGCCTCACGATCATGGCAGAAGGTGAAAGGCACGTCTTACGTGGCAGCAGGCAAGAGAGAGAATGAGAACCAAGTGAAAGGGGAAACCTCTTAGAAAACCATCAGATCTCGTGGGACTTACTCACTTCCACGAGACAGTATGGGGGAACTGCCCCCATGATTCAATTATGTCTCACCGGGTCCCTCCCACAATACATGGGAATTATGGGAGCTACAATTCAAGATGAGATTTGGGTGGGGACACAGCCAAACCATTTCACCCATATAGATACAGACACACACACACACACACACATTTTTCTTTTTAAGAATTATCACAGTATTTCTATGGGACAAAGCTACATCGTACCACAAGGCAGTTGAAAGGTACAGGGATTATCTAACCTTTTTTTTCTTTCAGTAAAAATAGTTTCCTGTTTATAGATTTCTGCTCAAAAGTTGCTTTCTTATTTTGCAGAGGTGGTAATACTAACCTTGTAGAGCATGACAAAGCTTAAATTAGCTCTTGAAATTATAGTCCTTTATACATTGAGAGCCATGGGTTTATGATGGCAAAGACAGCCTCTCAAACATTTACAAACTCTTTGTGTTTCAATCAATTCAATAGGAATGTCCTAAGCATGTTAGACACTACACAGATGATGACAAAGTGTAAAATGCACATCTTCACTTATGGATATTGGATGTTAGTTTAAAGATACAAAAGGGAAATTATCAGAAGAAAGTAGTTTTCAATAAGCATAGGGCAAACTGAAATTTGATTCTTGCAACCTCTGATGTTCTTGGAGACAGCAAGTGGAAGGTACTCTTGATACAAAATAAAGGAAATACGGCCAGTGCCCACAGCCTGAAGGTGGGCTAGAGTGGGCTAGAGTCACCTTCATCCTGTGGGCACTGGCCACGTTTCTTTGCATGAAGGTGGGCTAGAGTGTTTTGAATGTTGTGTCCTGGGGCTGAGCCATTCAGATTTCATTAGATAACATGTAGTTCACTTACCTGCACTGAGGCAATAGCTAGAAACACGCTTCAGATTCATGCTTGGGTTGATCCCCATTTCCAGTGGTTTCTAGTCCCACCTGGCTTACTTTGAACTTCTCCAATAAGGGACCTACACCAGCTGTGAAGGATGCCCAATTTTAATCTTCTGGATGGTATAACTGGCTCAAAATGACCACGGGTGAGGCTCATAAAGCACTTATCCTGAAAGCACATACATCTTTAACAAGGGCCAAAAACGTAACCCACAACCTATCTTATATTTTCCAGGCCACTGACAACAGTAACATTAGTGAATTTCCACTCCAGCATCAGCAAGTCCCTGACACCGAGAGTTTCCCAGCAAGGTAAATCTAATTAAATTAGCTCTAGAAGAAACCTCTGAAAAATCAGCCCCATAAAAGTGCAGAGCCCTACATCTTAATCATTGTAACAGGTATTTGTAGTTCACAATATTTGGTAGATGAATCACTACTTTTTTTTCCCCTTAAAACAAATTAAGCTGAGCACCCCGCTTCTGCTCACCAGACAGTAAGATATCTCCAATATCAGACCTTAACTGAGGCTCCCCTGCCCCGTCTATTAGATCATAAGAAACCCTGAGCTGATTTATATGACATCAAGAAAATAAGAAAGGAGCTAGCTCAGGAAAACAACAAGGCCATTCCTCACAAGTGTCCTCCCTACTGACCACAGGCTGGACGGCTGAGGACCCACTGCTTCCAGAGACCACAGTACTTAATGTCCAGCCATCAGAGACATCCATGCTGACACCCTCTTCTCTTCTTGGGTCTTGCCATCCCAGGAGAGCCTGAGGGCCCAGAGTTCAGGTTTTCTGTGTGCTCTAAAGTACTTTTATTTCATCCTAAAGATGAGGAGGCCATCTTCTCTCTCTGAGATGATTCGGCTGAACTTCCAAGTGAAACCAAATTCCACATTAAACAGAATATACTCAATATTAGAGTGCTACCTTCTTTATAAAATAATTTTGTAATCCTCAAACCAATTGCCTATAAGGAAGACGTTCTATTGGATGTGAGAATGCTCAGGTTAGACAGTTGGAAGAATATTAGGAAAGCAGTGGCTGGAAGACACAGTCATCAGAGAAGGCAGCAGAATTTCCTCTGGAAATTCTGTGGAACATTAGAAATAGCTGGGTGGGGTCATCTTTTAATGAGGTCCTGACTCAGAGATGGATACAGATACATTGCATTTCTGAGATTTCTGTGGCTCCTTCTTTTGCTCCCTTCCACATAGAATTGCCACATGATGAACATCCCATTTCTTAAATGTCTCTCACATACATTACTTCATGTCTGTTATTATTGCTGGTATTGCTGGCTTATTTCTTCTTATCTCTTATCCAGCAAATTTCCAAGAATTTCCAAACTATTCTTTCTGCTCCTAATCACCAACCTCCAGCATTACCAATTCTTAGACAATTGATTCTTACTTCACCAGTATAAATTTCTTCAAGGTAAATGTTGACTTTATCAGTCCACTGTTCACAAACTTTCAGTGACCCCTTTAACCAACTGAATTAAATGCAAATTTCTGAGCTCTGTGTTTAAGGATTTCTCTCTCTCCCTGCCCCCGATACTGGTGTGTGTGTGCACATGTACACATGCATGTATTTGATACGACACCTTACACACATGCACATGCATGCATGTGTGTGCACACACAATGCAAGACCAAGGGGTCATGCAATAAAATCTGAATGTTAAAGCTATTTACAAAAAAAAAAAAAAAAGAAAAAAGCTTTTTCAAAGCCCCAGTGGTACTATGCAAAAAATAACAATGTGTCAAATATGATTCTGGACAGAAGTAGCCTGTAGTCTACTGTGGTTAAGGAAACAGCTTGCCATGACCAATCAAAGGGAGAATTGATTCACCTCAGCTCTTGAGCTTTTAGTGGTCTGCATCTCAAATTCTATTTGTCTGTTTTAAACAGGCCCTGATCTCCCTGACACATTGTCATCTTCCACTGCTCTGCCAGGAGCTGGAAAGATGAGCAGCCCAGCTTTGTGCCAGCTCTTTTGGCTGAGACAGGGTGGTGGGATAGAACACTGGAGAAGGCCAGCTTCAGAGGCCACAGTTCCCAGCTTCAAATTACATGTAAAATTGTTTCCAAAGGATGCTTTCTGTTGAATATGAATTTATAAAAGAGGACTTTTAAAATTATTTCTAAGTACCAAAAGAATTGATTTGCCACTCTAAATTTGTATTTGCTTTGGTTTCTCGCGCATTTCATCTTTTCTTCATATATCTACCTCTGTCTTGCTCTATTTCTGCCCCTTAGATGTATCTGCCTGCAGCAAATGTACTTAGAAATGTGTTTCCACAGACAGAGCTTACAAGAAACTCAACAAAGTGAGTCGAGAAGGGAAACAACCTTACTGATCTCCCCTCCCCGTCGGTGTCTCTCATTTGGATTCTGTTGCAACATTACATTATTGCCTGGGAATGACAAGGAGGTTTGCTGAGCAAAGAATTCTGAAATTAGTTCAAAGACATTTCTACTTCTCTTCCAATTTTACAGAATTAAACCATAAATAAATCGAGGCCCACATTCAGACTAATCAATGAACACCCAACCATCTCTTTAATGTTTCTGCTATAAAATTATAAAAGTAATAAAAAGACAAAACCACTTCCTGAAATGAGATGGAGGGAAAAGGGCAAGAGGAATATTGTCATATAGCCAGTGAGGTAGTCCCCCTGATCCAAAACCCAACCGCTGACATCAAATAGCTTCTGTGGAGGAAGGTGTTGCAGATGCAGATTGGTAAATCCAAGAACAGAAACAGGATGGCTCACAGCATCCATGGCCACCAGGAACATCTTTACTTAGCGTCAGTAGAACTCTCCAAGAGTAAGAGCTGCGTTCTTGGGGATGAAGACTTGATCTGCCCACTCATCCATCTCACTGTGTCTAAGGCAAACCCCTTGCCTGCATGTTTCATGGATCTAGCAAATGAATTCTTCCTTCTGCCTTCTTCCCTCTTCCTCCCAGAAAGCAACCAACCTCAGGGGTGAAGGGAACGAATATCTCCTGAGCCTACACTGCAGGGCCAGGAACTAGCCTGGGGTTCTTCCTGAGTATTATCTCAGTCTGTCTCCATAATAATTCTGGGAGATGGAAGTGTTGTCCTATGATACTGCAAGGAAATGGGACTCAAGAGATTTATTTCATTGCCCAGGGTCACCCAGAAGGGAAGTGGCAGGCTAGGATGTGAACACACATCTTCGACTGGATTTCCTGAAAGGCAGTTCCTGAGGCAAGCACTTGGGAACAAGTAGGTTTATTTGGAAGATGATTCCAGGAAGCAGGAGGGAGGAGAAAGAGGAGAGAATGAGGCAGGGAGGGTGGAAATGGCCACTGAAGCAAGATTAATGAGTGATGACTGCTGTGGGCAACAGGGTCTCAAGCCAGCTCTGTGGAAGCATGTGGACTGCACCAAGAACTGGAAGGTTGGGGAATATCGCCACAAACCCTATGGGTTGGCAGCTCCCCCAAGGGGTGTCATCTCACCCTCTGGGGGTGCAGGGCAAAGTCTCCACATGCCAAAAAATGCCAGCATGCTGAGGACTGACTTCCACAGCCACTGGCAAACTCAGGTGGTGTTACAGGACCGGTAGGCATGCACGCTTGCTGTGCCCTAACAGTCCAATACAGCAGGGATGGCAGCAGAGAAACAGTTCAGTGATTGCAGGGAGGCCAAGTGATTGCAGGGAGACCTCCCCACGGAGGTCTTGGCTGGGGTTTTTAAGGGGATTATGGAGGCAAGCGGCTAGAAAATTGGGGTTGCTGTTTGGTTGTGATAACAGGAGTGAAATAATCAGGATACAGAAACCGCATTCTCTGGTGAGTCAGCTCCCCAGGGGCTCCTTCAGATTCATTGGCGTCAGTAGTTTCACGAGTTTGCAGGACCTGGAAGAGTATCTCAAATAGAAAACTTAACCTTTCGTTGTTATGTATAGAGCAGTTAAGAGGAGCTAAAATCTTATGATAGGGTTTACATGGTTCTAGGACAACAGGCAAACAACTACGAGGAAGCGGGGCAGAGGGCAAGCGGACCTACGGATGAGTGCTGAGTGGGCTGCAAGTTTGATTTATCTTTGTTCCCTTCTTCCTTGATTGATTGTATAAAGCTTATAGGGATACTTTCAGCGGGACCAGGGGTGCGGGGCAGAACACCCGTGTCATCCGCCACACCAGCTGTGCCTCCAGTGCCCACATGGGGTCTGCCCCAAGCTTGTCTCCCACAGTCGCATCACCTCCTGATCACACACCAGTGGTGCTTCTTGCTTCACCCTGACTATAGCAAATGCTCCTTCCAAGATGGTCACTTGCCCAACTCAAACCACCAGAATGTCGGAATGTCAAGCTCTGTGTGAGGGAGTTTGAAGGTTTAAAGGTTCTCAAAGAGGCATCCCACAGCAGTAAGATCAGCATTACCCAGAACGTGTCCGACATGCAGATTCTCAGGCCCCTGCTGCATCAAAGCGCTGGGAGTGAAGCACTGTTATCTGAAGTTCAACAAGCCCTGAAGGTGATTCTGACACACATTTAAGTTTGAGAACTACTGAGAGCAGTCTCTGGTTTCCCATAGAAATTTGCACTGAAAGACAGCAACTTAGAAACTTTTCTGAAAATTTAAATGATTTTAATAGAAAGAGGAAGGAAGGAAGGAAGGAAGGAAGGAAGGAAGGAAGGAAGGAAGGAAGGAAGAGAGGGGGAGGGAGGGAGGGAGGGAGGAAAAAAAGGAACTCATTTGACCATTAAATATAAATCTTGTGTTTGTCATATTTTTGTAGAAAAGAGGTTCTTAACCTGCGGAATCACAAACCTCTCCTGCCACCATGGGTTTCTGAATAGAATTAAGAGAATTCATGAGAGAAAAGTACATTTTTATTTTCACTAAACTCTACTGACATGTAACATTTTGTTCAATTTGAGGGTAGGTTGACAAACCACAGCAGTATTGGCCATTCCCATGATTTTGTCACCAATAAAACCACAGATATATGCAGATGCATTAGAGTTGTTGCAAATATCTAGAGTATTACTTACACTCCTCACTACCTCAATTTTATTTAATGTATTAATTTTTTTTTAATAAAAAGCACATTTATAAGAAAGACAAAGGAGAGATGGGGAGGATAAGAGGGGAGAAGCAGGGAGGGAAGGCAACCCAGAGCATACAGGGAGGAAATACTATGTACTCACAGTAGACCCTTAAAGGAGCCAAGCACAGAATTCTGCAAATGAGAAGTGGGAGGGCCAGGAGGAGGAGAGGGAGGGGGAGAAAGATTCAGCCTAAAGGAATAGGCTCAAGGAAAATCACATTCCTGTGCAAGTAGGTACTGAACATGGACACATACATCTCAGTCAACAATGGTGTGTTAAGTGCTTGCTCTGTTCCAGGTGGGATGCTAAGACCTAGGGGAAAAAATGGTAAAAAGGACTCTTTTCTCAAACTCACTTTAAGCTCATCAAACCAGAACAAATATTTTCATCAAGCACATATGGATCAACCATCGACATGCAAGTACTACTCATGGTTATTAAAGATGAGGTCCTGGGACTCACAAAGCATACACTCTAGTCGATCACTCAAGGCATAAAACAATTCAAAATGACAAGGATGGTATCGATGAGCCAGGAAGATGTTAACAAGTTCCTAATTAGCATCCAGACCAGGGCTGTGACAGGGCTGGGAAATGTTGAAGGCAGCCTAGGGAGGTGCCACTTAACCTAGGCGGGCAGTAGGACTTCAAGTTTGGAAAGAGGTGTTTAGACCAGTGTGGCTGAAACAAAAGGGATATGCAGGAGTGTGAAAGTGCTTGCTTAGAAGATTAAGCCAGAGCCAAGACTGATGAGGTTCCAACAGCCAGGCTAAATCTAAAGTCCCATTAGCCACAAAGATTATTTTAGAATTAGTGTTTCTTTTCATACCAGGATGCCATTGATACAGACTGAAAAGCGGATAAACTTTTTTCAATTCCCATGCGTGACAAATACTTAATGTATCTAAAAAAATACGACTGCCAGCGGTAGTGTTCATCAGTCATACATATATACAATATATAAAAATATGAAATAATATTTAATAAAATATTAAAATAATATTAATATATTGTATACAAATATTATATATATATTTAGAGATAGAGAGACAGAGTCTCGCTCTGTGGCCCAGGCTGGAATGCAGTGGAAGAATCATAGCCCACTGCAGCCTCAACCTCCTTGGCTCAAGCCATCGTCCCACCTCAGCCTTCCTAGCGGTTAAGATTACAGGCTCATGCCACCATGCACAGATAATTTTTTTTTTTTCTGTAGAAACAGGGTCTTGCTATGTTACCCAAACTGGTCTTGAATTCCTGACCTCGAGCGATCCTCTCACCTCAGTCTCCCAAACTACTGGACTGCAGGCATAAGCCACCGCGCTCGGCTGTTTCTATTCTTTATTCTTCCTTCTTTCCCCATAGTATCTGATTATCTGAAAAAGTCAGCTTCAGAAGATCTGGTGACCGCCTATTTAGTTGCAAGCGCTAGTCCTCTGTCAGTTACGAGCTTGGGGCGACCTCTAGAGGACTAATGAAATATGCGGCTTCGGGCGGCTTTTAATTTGGACTACACAGAGGAATAATCTGGGGAGCTTTAAAAACCCCTGCTGCTGGACCCCACACTTACAGATGGAAATTTAACAGTTCTGCAGTGTGGCCTGGGCATCAGAGTTTTCTAAAGATCACCCAGATTTATAATAATTCTTGGAATCAGAGAGTGTTAGGCCTCCAAATTTGTTGTTCTTTTTTTCAGAGTTCTGGCTGTTCCAGGTCTTTGCTGTTGTCACATAATTTTAGAATCAGCATATCAATCTCTAAAAGAAAATGCCTGCTGAGGGCTGGATCAGTAAGTTCTCTGCCCTCCCTTCTGCAGCCTTCTGCCTGCTGGTGCCAAGCTGCAGAAGGGAGGGCAAAGGACTTACCGATCCAGGAAGATGAGGAGAGATGAGAGAAGAGATGAGCGCCAAGGGAGGATGGATAAAAAGAGCCAGCAAAGCAAAAGGCAGCTGGGACTAGGTGAGGGGAGGGGTGACAAAGGCAAATAGTACTGCTTGCCATTCCGTTTCAAAACTGATTCTATTGCTGTCTTCTGAACTCCCCTGAAATGACCTCACAAAGTGCACAACCCTCATCAATGCTTTCAACCAGTGGACTTCAGGCAAAATTCAAAGGAGGTGTTGTTTCACGCATCCTAGGGCAAAGCAGAGACTGAAAGTATAAGAAGCCTGGAGACTGAGAAGGCCCCATGAACGTAAGCCTCCCAAAATTCTTAGTCAGTCTTTCAGAATAGGTCTTGGACATTGACGAGCTGTGGCATTGATGGCCAAGCTAGTTTACTGAGATCTCTGGAAGACAGGATAGAAGACAATTTGGTGAATGACCCATATAAGGACATTAAACTTTCCTCTCCCATACGCACATGAGATTCCTCTTCTGCAGATGAAGAAAGAGCCACCAGCCTTTCTGGACTGGCAGTGGGTAGGAGGGGAATGAGTGTGAGTCAGCCGGAGGAAGGCTGGGGATATGAAATCAGCAGAGGGCACAGGGATTCCCTTGAAGAAGGCAGAGAAATGAAAATCCAGAGGAAAAATTAGTGAGCCCAGATCAGCACAGCAAAAGGGATTCACATGCAGAACAGGAAACAAAGAAAGAAAAATCAGAAAAGAATATGACCGTGCCCCAGAACTGATACCAGTTGGTAGTGGTATCATCACATTTCATATTTCACAGCAACTGTAAATTAGAAGGGATTGATTATCTTCAAGTGCAGGGACATCAATATTGAAAGAAAATATACACATTCTAAGGCATTGCTAATGACCCTGGACAATTAGAAACAGAGACCTCACAATATTTAGCCTCTAACAATCATAATTATATTCCAGGTGGCTGGGCACTACATTTTGGAGATGATGCAATTTCTCAGAACAGATTTCCCAGAGAACAAGCTACATAAATAGTATTATATAATATTTCATGATACTAGGGAAATGACATTGTGTATAAGACAGCTCCATAGTTGTGAAGTATTACTCAGAGAACCGCTTCTGTAAATTTGGTGAAATAAGTTCAGTTTGTGGGCATTGGAGGGTGTAGGACTGGGGTCAGGACCAAGTCTCACAGTAACCTGAAGTTCGTGGTTAGGGATTTTGCTCTTTATGTAAAGAGCAACGAGAGCAGTGGAAACGTTTCCTTCCGGGAAAAGCCTGACCTCATTTACAGCTGGGAATCCGGGGGAGCTCTCCAGCCTGGAGGTCCGATGCGGAGAGGGCAGCGCCGGCTGCTGCAGGCGGGGCCGATAAACAGTGCTTGTTTCCTCTCTGCAATTTTGAGATCATCCTTCCTTTTGTTTTTCTTGTTTCCCTGCCTAGATCTGATCAGAAGTTCATTCTGAATTGTATTAAGACTTAGAGATGGTCTTCCTCTCTCTATTGTTTTCTTCTCACTATTAGCTCAAGTGAAAAATTAAACTGATGTGAGTCACCTGTGTGTGTTGCAGACCCTGAAGCCTCAAATTTAAGCCGTCAGTGTGCAACATGTGTTAGTGGCGGCATCTCCTGGTGGAAGGTGGTATTGACTTGCCTGTTCTCAGAAACAGCAGTTCTCAAGCTTTTTGCTCATAGGGTCCGTGTAGACTGTTAAAAATTACTGAGGGTCCTAAAGAATTTCTGTGCACATGGGCCGTATCTATAGATATTTACAGAATTATAAATTGAGGCAGAAAATTTTAGTATTTTCCTATGTATTAAAATAACAACAATAAACCTGTTACATATTAGGGTGAATAACATATATTATTAAAAGTAGCATTGCTTTCCAAACAATAAGATGCATTGTTTTAAAATCTTGCGTATCTATAGCATAGGGCTTAATAAAAGACATCTGGGTTCTCATATATGCTTCTACATTCAATCTATTTAAATACGTTTTTTCAGTTGATTATATAAAGAAAATTTCAACCTCCAAAAATATATGGCCTTTTCAAATAATTGCAGATATTCTTCTTGGATACTACAACAAAACTTGATGAGAGATAGTTTCTTGAAGTTGAGTTGCACTGTGAAATCTGCAAATGTGTCAGTGAGCTTTTTGTTCTTCACAGTTACATTAAAATCGATTGGTTTCTCTTCCACTTTGTGTGGATATTTACCAATGCATGATTTTGTAACATTATCTCTCAGGAAAATACGGGCTACTGACTTATGTAGACCTCCCAAGTGTTAACATACTACATTACATTATACAATTAAAAATGTGTTTACTAATTTCGCCACTAATCTAACAGAAAAGTCTTTAAGTGAAGAGAATGTCAAGCTCACTGTGGCGAATACACATTTCCTACAATTCTAGTTTTTGCTTGGAAGTTCATATTTTTTCACCAAAAAGTACCAAGTGGTTTTCCTCGAAATGACAGATTCATTCTGATTATTTTTTAGAAAACAGCCAACATCCAAATCTGAATAACCTTACTTTATGTGTCAGTTATTTCAAGTAAAAATAGCATTCAACCGAAAAAAAAAAAAAAGGTGATTATAGCCCTCACAACCCTAACAACCAGACAAGAGTTTTTCCTCTGGATGAATGTTGTACTTTGCTGTACAGCAGAAGTGCTCTCTGCACACTTCCCATTTCATCATGTAGATAATTTAAAAGATATATATATATATATATTTTTATGGGCCAATATTTAATAAAATTCATAGCTTTTACCACTTCTTCAAGAAAATTTGTCAGTGAAACTGACAAATTTAAAACCCAGTCAAGACACCTCAGCGATGAACTCTCCAAACCCTTGATTATTGTGGTAGCCATTACAGTTTGGGGTAAGAACAGAACCCACCCTGCTTATTTTAAGCAGGGAAGGATTTAATACAGACATTTACAAAGTCACTGCTGAACCTAAAGGAGCACATTCTGGGCTGGGCTTCAGGAATCACCAGCTGTTGGAACATTGCAGAACCGACCCACCAGGGAAACTACCTGCCCAGAGACCACCCGTGGAGTTCTCTCAAATTCAAGAAGCCACTGGTGTCTATGCTGCCAGAAAACTCAGTAGTCTTTTGGCAAGATGCTTCAGAATCTCCTTGTTTCCCAACAGATTCAGCCAACATGTATGCAGAAAGATGCTTTCACCTTATTCCTATGATCCAAACATCATGTGAGTCAATCTAATCGCAAAGCTTAAGTTGCTCCCAGAACTCCAACGGCAAAGAAATCTGAAAAATACAGTGTTTGACTTTCAAATCTCTCAAACTTAGAAGGAAGGTTAAATGAAGATTGAGCAAGTCAGTTCATTGTTCTAGATGTACTCAACCGCAATTTGCTCACAAAAGTCTGCGGTAACGAATGGCTGATTACCACTTTTTATCCAAATGATGGAAGGCTGTTTCTAGATAATATATACAGAGATTTCTATTTTATGCTCTAACCATCGGTTTTGAGCAAACCATGCCAATTGCAGGTTGTAAACCCAGAAAGAATGGCAGGGGAGACAGGGACTGGGCAGGTTTGTCATACTCAGAGAGAATCTGACTTGTCCTGATGAGATACCGGGACCTTTCTGTGGGCATCCCTAGGAGGGCACAATACAGATAACACCACTATGTTCTAGTATCTCTATTAAAGCCTCTCCTTCTAGTCCACTTAACAGTGCTTCTTTTAAGCCAATAATTCTCAAAACTTGCTATTGTGTTAAAAATGTGGGTTAAAATGCTTGGCGTCCTGAGTTTATTTTGATTTTGTATGTCCAAGAGATATAGATTCAACACGCCTAAGATAGAATCTAGAATTCCTTAAAAATGTATCTTTTTAAAACATTTCTGTCTTTTTATTTATTTACGTAACAATTTACCTCAGGACATTCAGATGCAGCTGGTTTACTGATCACAGTATGAGAAACACTGTTTTAAGACATCAGATCCTAATCTGTCCATTCAGACTTGCCAGGAGACAATTTATTAAGGTGAAATAAAGTCCCTGACACCTCGTGATTAATTAGTTCTGCCCTGAGTGGAGCAACACAGCAAGGCTGAGTGATGGTAACTTCTTCCATCACTTTAAAGCTGAAGAAGCCATTTCCCACTGAAATCCAGCTAAAATTGATCTACTGTTCTAGTTTATCATAAAATTGTTGTTTTTGTTTTGTTTCCATTAATTCTTTTTAGTTAGATTTTATTTGAGCATATAATGTGAAACAACAATCTGCTTTCTCACCCTATGCTACTTCATTCTTGATTTGTGATGTTTCCTTTATCCTATTTTGAGCATTTTTTTAAAATTAGGGTGTCTTTGGGGACTCATTATTTTTTATTGAGCTGTTTGTCGGGGTTCCAACCAGGGAAATGCTATTCTAATCTTTATAGCTATCCGGTTTATTTTTATATTAGAAGGAGGAGCACATTATTCTCATTGTTTTGTCTCTTTAAAAACGTGCTGGCTCTTTTCACTAACTACCTCTTTTTTATTCCAGACGAGCTTGTGCAGTAAAAATCCATATTGATTTTTCATTCTCTTGGTTTATTATTTTGTATCAGGTCAAACAGACTTCTCAGGCTCTTTATTTATTCCTTCTGTCCCCTTACTTAGAATTGCTACTCATGTTATCAGATCATTTTGGTGTGTGGTGTTATCTCTGGGTTCTCTATTCTCTTCCATTGTTCTACGTGTCTGTTTTTGTACCAGTACCATGCTGTTTTGGTTATTGTGGCCCTGTAGTATAGTTTGAAGTTGGGTAGCATGATGCCTCCAGTTTTGTTCTTTTTGCTTAGGATTGTCTTGGCTTTTCAGGCTCTTATTTGGTTCCATATGAATTTTAAAACAATTTTTTCCAGTTCTGTGAAGAATGTCAATGGTAAGTTTCATGGAAATAGCACAGAATCTATAAATTGCTTTGAGCATTATGGCCATTTTCATGATACTGATTCTTTAACAATATTGATTCTTCTTATCCATGAGCATAGAATGTTTTTCCATTTGTTTGTATCCTCTCTGATTTCTTTGAGCAGTGGTTTGTAGTTCTTGTAGAGATCTTTCACTTCACCTGTTAGCTATATTCCTTGGTGTTTTATTCTTTTTGTGGCAATTGTGAATGCGAGTTCATTTGTAATTTGGCTCTTGGCTTGACTGTTCGTGTATAAGAATGCTAGAGATTTTTGCACATTGATTTTGTATCTTGAGACTTTGCTGAAGTTGCTTATCAGCTTAAGAAGCTGTTGGGCTGAGACAATGGGGTTTGGGCAATACCATTCAGGACATAGGCATGGGCAAAGATTTCATGACAAAGACAACAAAAGCAAAGCGAAAATTGACAAATGGTATCTAATTAAACTAAAGAGCTTCTGCACATCCAAAGAAACTATCAATACAGTAAACAGACAACTTACAGAATGGAAGAAAATTTTTGCAAACTATGCATCTGACAAAGGTCTAATATCCAGCATCTACAAAGAACTTAAGTTTTCAAGAAAAAAAAATCATTAAAAAGTGGGCAAAGGACATGAACAGAAACTTTTCAAAGGGAGACATACATGCAGCTAACAAGCATATAAAGAAAGGTCAACATCACTGGTCATTAGAGAAATGCAAATCAAAACCGCAGTGAGACACCATCTCACAATAGTCAGAATGACTATTAATAAAAAGTCAAAAAACAACATGCTGGTGAGGTTGTGAAGAAAAAGGAATGCTTACACACTGTTGGAGGGAGTGTAAATTCATTCAACCATTGTGGAAGACAGTGTGGTGATTCCTCAAAAACCTAAAGATAGAAATACCATTCAACCCAAAAATCCCATTACTTATATACCCAAAGGACTATAAATTGTTGTATTATAAAGACACATGCATGTGCATGTGCATTGCTACGCTATTCACAATAGCAAAGACATGGAATCAACCCAAATGCCCATCAATGATAGACTGAATAAAGAAAAATGTGGTACATATACACCATGAAATACTATGTAGCCATAAGAAAGAACGAGATCCTTCCCTTGGTAGGGACATGGATGAAACTGGAGGTCATTATCGTTGGCAAACGAAGGCAGGAACAGAAAACCAGATAAGGCATGTTCTTAATTATAAGTGGGAGCTGAGTGATGAGAACACATGGACACATAGAAGAGAATAACACATACTAGGGCCTATAGGAAAACAGAGGGTGAGAGAAGGGAGAGGATCATGAAAAATAACTAATGGATACTAGGCTTAATACCTGGGTGAAGAAACAATCAGTACAGCAAGCCCCCATGATACACATCTACCTATGTAACAAACCTGCACATCCTGCGTATGTACCCTGAACTTCAAATATTTATTCTGGCTAAATTTATACTCCTTGATTAAGTGACATTATCACTAAATAAGCATTTACTCATCTCAACATTCAATAGCATTTGCTAAAGAGGGAAAGAAAAATAAATTAAATAAAATATATAAAAAATGTCACATTTAGGGTGAGTTTTATTGTTATTAAAGATTAATGAACACAAATTTTGGAGATGATAATATATTCATGATCTTGATTATAATGATGGTTTATGAATGTGTCAATATTTATCAAATTATACGTTAAATGTGTGTTTTACTGTATGTCAACTATATCTCAATAAAGCAGTTAAAATTTTAAAACTGCATTTATCTCTTTTTTATCTGCTAAAAACAAAATGATCTATTTTGTCTTCAGTAGAACAAAGGAAGTTAAAATTAGCTCCACAACATCATGTAGATTCTGCCTTTCTCTGCCCCATATTGACACTGCTTAAGTATTCAAGCATACCTTTGTATGCTGACACCAAAATCACCAGAGAAATTTTAAATCAATCTGCAACCCCTAGATCACCCATAAGCTCAGCAAATTGCAAGAAAACACATTGGGAGTTGTCCAGATCAATCTGGGCCGTCTACATTGTATATTCATACACCTAAGTAATATACACAAACACAGCAGACGGATTTTGGAGTATGTGTTTGGTACCCAAACGTATCCTCTGTTTCTAGCAGGCAAATTCGTAACCACCACCATCACACTGGATAGCCATAGATGTTTAGGTTCTGGTTTACCAGTGGAGCCAAACTGTATCAATAAGATAGTCTCTCTCATAAAAATGTACAACTAGAATTCAGAGACACCACAAATCCCTAGTGCTGATTTGATCATAGGGCATGTAAATTCCAAACCTGTGCCGTTTTCACTATTAGCCATGAACACTGACAGTCAGAGGGAAAAGAAATGTCTGAAGAGAAATAATAATAAAGCAAATAGGTTGAGCACTCAGGATGACAGTGAGAGAGAGAGAAGTAGAGAGAGTGTGAATTAGTTGACTATTCCTGATAGGCTTTCATCTCCTGTCTCTCATCTGCCTGCATTACCTCTTGAAAACCATGTATCTGATTAGTCTTTTCACTTATCTTTCTTTCTGTCCACCTAAATAGATTTGAAGAGTACAAACTAAAACCCAGTACAGTTGACCCTTGAATAATGCAGGTTTGAACTGTGTGGGTCCACTTGCATGCAGATTTCCTTCTGCCTCTGCCACCCCTGAAACAGCAAGATCAACCCCTCCTCTTTCTCCTCATCAGCCTATGCAGTGTGACAATATTGAAGATAAAGACCTTCATACTGATCCATTTCCACTTAATGAGTATTCCCCTTTCCCTGTGCTTTGCTAAGTATTGTAGATCCTTCCAATCATAATGGACTCCCTTGCCTGCTGGATTCCAGACAGTTTTGTTAGTGAAAAACACCAGTAGGTTATTGAAAGGCAAGAGGAGGTGATAACTTCCCTGCCTGATTAGTTTCAGTCTGTGCCTCTGGCAACAGCAGTGACACAACACAATATGTTAATGATGTAACAGCAAAGGGGGCTGCAACAAGATGGGACCAGAGGATCCAGGGCTCCTAATTAGGCAGCAGCCTCCAATAGCAAGAGCCTTAACAGCACTGTGCTGCATTCTGGATTAGTTTCTCAAAATTTTTTCCAGTTTACTAATTCTCTTTTTGACAGTTTTAAATGTCATTTAACTCATCTCCTATATTGTTTTAAATTGTAACGATTGCCTTGTTAATGGGCAGACTATAATTTTCTTCTTGAAATCCAAAGGTATAGCTCTTCAAAAGTCTTGGCTATATGAGATTCCAACTTCCAAGTCTCCCAGGAAGAGACTAAAACCAATGGTCATTTCTGATTTACTCATAGTCATTAAAATCCAAATTGCTTTCTTACCCTCATACCAGTGAAGCTTCGCTTCAAACTTAGCACCCTAGTTTTCCATTTTCCTCTTTGTTTTGTGCCCTGAAGATTTTTCCTTCACTTTCTTGGAAAATCTTAAATGCTTTTAAAAGAATAAGGCAGTGAGCCGAGGTTGTGCCACTGCACTCCAGTCTGAGCAACACAGTGAGACCTCCTCCAAAAAAAAAAAAAAAAAGCAGCACTCAGGATCATGGTGGACAGGGGGCACGACTAGATTGCGGCTCCCACTTGGACAGGAGCAGTGTGTCGAGACTCGTATTGTGAACTTTTGCTCCAGAGCGACTGCAGGAATACATTAGGAAAGCTGAGAGAACCCACAGGCCCTCTGAAAGAAGCTGATTGCTCCTGCAGGACCCAGGAGACACCCCAAATACTGTGAGTGCCCAAACAATGGAAGTGGGAAAGGAGATCATCCAGCCTGGACCACACACCTTGGACCACACACCCCAACTGGGGAACCTGAAGGTCCTGATTATGACCTTACCTAGAGCTGAGTCCATTTAAAGAGCCAAGTAAATACAGGGGTAGAGGAAGAAGCAGGAAAAGCCCTGTGGGCTCACTGGATCCCCTAAGCAAACCATTTCTGCCCTGCCTCACAGGGGTCCTTGGGGAGGGTTGCCAGAGGCACTGGGCAAAGGTCATATGGAGAAGAAAACCTCCAGTTGAACTTCGTAACAACTTGATCCATCAGGAAGTCTCCTGGCCAGAACTTGAGGAAGGCATGAATCTGATGGGCAGACTCCACAGGCAGGGGAAGAATGAAAGCCTTAATTGCTTTTGCAGCTGAGACACGGGTAGTCTGGGGCAAGTTCTCAGCCCTGTTTGCTCACTGCCTGGAAACAGACTTGGTGCTCTTGGTGAGGGCAGGGTGGGAGTGAGAGTGGCCCTTTGTGTTGCATGGGAGCTGAGTGAGGCCTGAGACTGCCAGCTTTCACCCAATTCCCTGACAACCTTCATGACACAATAGAGGCAGCCATTAATCCTCCTAGGAACACAACTCCAGTGACCTGGGAATCTCACCCCCATCCCCCACAGCATCCTCAGCAGGACCCACCCAAGGACAGTCTGAGCTCAGACATGCCTAGCTCTGCCTGGACCTAATGGTTCTTCCCTATCCGCCCTGGTAACTAAAGACAAAGGGCATACACTCTTGGGAATTCTAAGGTCCCACCCACCACCTGTTCTTCCCCATACTACCACAGCTGGAATTCTCTCTTGAAAGTGCCACCTCTTAGGAGGAGATCAATTAAGCAACCAAAGCCAAGGATCCTCACAGAGTCCATTTTACCCTCCTGCCACCTCCACTGGAGCAGGTGCTGGTCTCCATGGCTGAGAGACCCATAGATGATACACGTCACAGGACTTTGTGCCGACAACCCCCAGCACCAACCCAGAGCCTGGTAGACATGCTGGGTGGCTAGATCCACAAAAGAGATAACAATCACTACAGCTCGGCTCTCAGGAAGCCACATTTCTAGGAAAAGGGGGAGAGTACTACATCAAGGGAACACCCCGTGGGACAAAAGAATCTGAACAGCCTTGAGCCCTAGACCAACCTCTGACAGAACCTACTCAAATGAGAAAGAACCAGAAAACCAACTCTGCTAATATGACAAAGCAAGGTTCTTTAACACCCCCCAAAAATCACACTAGCTCACCAGCAATAGATCCAAACCAGTAAGAAATTCCTGATTTACCTGAAAAAGAATTCAGGAGGTTAGTTATTAAGCTAATCAGGGAGGACACAGAAAAAGGGGAAGTCCAATCAAAGGAAATTTTAAAAAATGATATAAGAAGTGAAGGAAGAAATGTTCAATGAAATAAACAGCATAAATAAAAAACAATCAAAACATCATGAAACAATGGACACACTTATAGAGATACAAAACATTCTGGAAAGTCTCAGCAATAGAATTGAAGAAGCAGAAGAAAAAACTTCAGAGCTCAAAGACAAGGTCTTTGAGTTAAACCAATCCAACAAAGACAAAGAAATAAGAATAAGGAAATATAAACAAAGCCTCCAAGAAGTCTGGGATTATGTTAAACAACCAAACTTAAGAAAAACTGGCATTCCTGAGGAAGAAAAGGAATCTAAAAGTTTGGAAAATATATTTGGGGAAATAATCAAGGTAAATTTCCCTGGCCTGCTAGAGACCTAGACATCCAAATACAAGCAGCTCAAAGAACACCTGAGAAATTCATTACAAAGAGATCATTGCTGAGGCACATTGTCATCAGGTTATCTAAAGTTAAGACAAAGGAGAGAATCTTAAGAGTTGTGAGGCAAAAGCATGAGGTAACTTATAAAGGAAAATCTATCAGATTAACAGCAGATTTCCCAGCAAAAACCCTACAAGCTAGAAGGGATTGGGGCCCTCTCTTCAGCCTCCTCAAGCAAAAATATTATCAGCCAAGAATTTTGTATCTAGTGAAACTAAGCTTCATAAATGAAGGAAAGATACAGTCTTTTTCAGACAAAAAAATGCAGAGAGAATTTGCCACTACCAAGCTAGCACTACAAAAACAGCTAAAAGGAGCTTAAAATCTTGAAACAAATCCGGGAAACATATCAAAAGACAGCCTCTTTAAAACAGAAATCTCAAGGGACCTATAAAACAAAACTGCAATGTAAAAAAGCAAAAAACAAAAAACCAAGGTATACAGGCAACAAATAGCATGATGAATGGAATGGTACCTCATACCTCAATACTAACATTGAATGTAAATGGCCTAAATGTTCCACTTAACAGATACAGAATAGTGGTGGCTTGCAAGATGGCCAAATAGGAATAGCTCTGGTCTGCAGCTCCCAGCAACATCAATGCAGATGGCAGGTGATTTTTGCATCTCCAAATAAAGTAGCCAGTTAATCTCATTGGGACTGATTAGACAGTCGGTGCAGCCCACAGAGGGCAAGCTGAAGCAGGGTGGGGCATCTCCTCACCCAGGAAGTACAAGGGGTCAGAAAACTCCCTTCCCTAGCCAAGGGAAGCCATGAGGGACTGTGCCATGAGGAACAGTGCCTTCCGGCCCAGATACTGTGCTTTTCCCACAGTCTTCTCAGTCCTCAGACCAGGAGATTCCCTCAGGTGCCACCAAGGCCCTGGGTTTCAAGCACAAAACTGGGTGGCCATTTGGGCAGACACTGAGCTAGCTGCAGTTTTTCTTTTCTTTTTTTTTTTTTTTCGTATCCCAGTGGCGCCTGGAATGCCAGTGAGATGGAACCGTTCACTCCCCTGGAAAGGGGGCTGAAGCCAGGGAGCCAAGTAGTCTAGCTCAATGGATCCTGCCCCCACGGAGCTCAGCAAGCTAAGATCCACTGGTTTGAAATTCTCGCTGCCAGCACAGCAGTCTGAAGTCAACCTGGGATGCTCGAGCCTGGTTGGGGGAGGGACATCTGCCATTAAGGAGGTTTGAGTGGGTGATTTTCCCCTCACAGAGTAAACAAAGCCACTGAGAAGTTCAAACTCAGTGGAGCCCACCACAGCTCAGCAAAGCCACTGTAGCCAGACTGCCTCTCTAGATTCCTCCTCTCTGGGCAGGGCATCTCTGAAAGAAAGGCAACAGCCCCAGTCAGAAGCTTATAGATAAAACTCCCATCTCCCTGGGAAAGGGAACCAGGGGAAAGGGGCGGCTGTGGGCACAGCTTCAGCAGACTTAAACGCTCCTACCTGCCAGCTCTGAAGAGAGCAGCAGATCTCCCAGCACAGTGCCAGAGCTCTGCTAAGGGACAGACTGCCTCCTCAACTGTGTCCCTGACCCCTGTGCCTCCTGACTGGGAGATACCTCCCAGCAGGGGTCGACAGACACCTCATACAGGAGACCTCCAGTTGGCATCTGGCAGATGTCTCTCTGGCATGAAGCTTCTAGAGGAAGGATCAGGCAGCAATATTTTCTGTTCTGCAGCCTCCACTGGTAACACCCAGGCAAACAGTGTCTGAAGTGGACCTCCAACAAACCAGCAGACCTGCGACAGAGAAGCCTGTTAGAAGGAAAACTAACAAATAGAAAGAAATAGCATCAACATCAACAAAAAGGACAGCCACACAAAAACCCCAACCAGAGGTCACCAACATCAAAGACGAAAGGTAGATAAATCCAAGAAGATGAGGAAAAACCAGTGCAAAAAGGCTGAAAATTTCAAAAACCAGAACGCCTCTTCTCCAAAGGATCACAACTCCTTGCCAGCAAGGGAACAAAACTGGATGGAGAATAAGTTTGATGAATTGACAGGAGTAGGCTTCAGAAGGTGGGTAATAACAAACTCCTTTGAGCTAAAGGAGCATGTTCTAATGCATGCAAAGAATCTCAGAACCTTGACAAAAAGGTTAGAGGAATTGTTAACTCGAATAACCAGTTTAGAGAAGAACATAAATGACCTGATGGAACTGAAAAACACAGCACTAGAACTTTGTGAAGCATACACAATTATCAATAGCCAAATCAATCAAGCAGAAGAAAAGATGTCAGAGGCTGAAGATCAACTTTATGAAATGAAGTGTGAAGACAAGATTAGAGAAAAAGAATGAAGAGGAATGAACAGAGCCTCCGAGAAATTTGAGATTATGTGAAAAGACCAAACCTACGTTTGATTGGTGTACCTGAAAGTGACAGGGAGAATGAAACCAAGTTGGAAAACACTCTTCAGGATATTATCCAGGAGAACTTCCCCAACCTAGCAAGACAGGCCAACATTCAAATTCAGGAAATACAGAGAACACCACAAAGATATTCCTCAAGAAGAGCAACCCCAAGATACATAATCATCAGATTCACCAAGGTTGAAATGAAGGAAAAAAGTGTTAAGGACAGCCAGAGAGAAAGATCATGTTATCCACAAAGGGAAGCCCATCAAACTAACAGTGGACCTCTGCAGAAACCCTAAAAGCCAGAAGAGACTGAAGCCCAATATTCAACATTCTTAAATAAAAGAATTTTCAACCCTGAATTTCATATCCAGTCAAACTAGGCTTCATAAGTGAAGGAGAAATAAAATCCTTTACAGACAAGCAAATGCTGAGAGATTTTGTGAGCACCAGATCTGCCTTACAAGAGCTCCTGAAGGAAGCACTAAATATGGAAAGGAGAAACTGGCACCAGCCACTGCAAAACCATACCAAATTGTAAAGATCATCGACACCATGAAGAAATTGCATCAACTAATGGGCAAAATAACCAGCTAGCATCACAATGACAGGATGAAATTCACACATAACAATATTAACCTTAAATGTAAACAGGCTAAATGTCCCAACTAAAAGGCAAAGACTGGCAAATTGGATAAAGAGTTAAGACCCATCAGTGTGCTGTATTCAGATGTATCCATCTCACATGCAAAGACACACATAGGCTCAGAATAAAGGGATAGAGGAAGATTTACCAACAAATGGAAAGCAAAAAAAAAAATCAGGGGTTGCAATCCTAGTCTCTGATAAAACAGATTTTAAACCAACAAAGATAAAAAGAGTCAAAGAAGGCCATTACGTAGGGGTAAGAGATCAATGCAACAAGAAGAGGTAACTATCCTAAATATATATCCACCCAATAGAGGAGCACCTGGATTCATAAAGCAAGTTCTGAAAGACCTACAAAGAGACTTAGACTCCCACACAATAATAGTTGGAGACTTTAACATTCCACTGTCAATATTAGATCGATAAGACAGAAAATTAACAAGAATATTCAGGACTTGAACTCAGCTGTGGACCAATCAGACCTAACAGACATCTACAGAACTCTCCACCCCAAAATCAACAGAATATACATTCTTGTCAGCACCACATCACACTTATTCTAAAATTGTCCACATAATTGGAAGTAAAACACTCCTCAGCAAATGCAAAAGAATGGAAATCATAACAAACAGTCTCTCAGACCACAGTGCAATCAAATTAGAACTCAGGATTAAGAAACTCACTCAAAACCACACAACTACATGGAAACTGAACAACCTGCTCTTGAATGACTACTGCGTAAATGACAGAATTAAGGCAGAAATAAAGATGTTCTTTGAAACCAATGAGAACAAAGACACAACGTACCAGAATCTCTGGGACACATTTAAAGCAGCGCTTAGAGGGAAATATATAGCACTAAATGCCCACAAGAGAAAGCAGGAAAGATCTAAACTTGACAACCTAATATCATAATTAAAAGGACTAGAGAAGCAAGAGCAAACAAATTCAAAAACTAGCAGAAGGCAAGAAATAACTAAGATCAGAGCAGAATTGAAAGAGATAGAGACACAAAAAAACCCTTCAGAAAATCAATGATTCCAGGAGTTGGTTTTTTGAAAAGATCAACAAAATCGATAGACCGCTAGCAAGACTAATAAAGAAGAAAAGAGAGAAGAATTAAATAGATGCAATAAAAACTGATAAAGAGGATATCACCATTGATCCCACAGAAATACAAACTACCATCAGAGAATACTATAAACACTTCTGCGCAAATAAACTAGGAAATCTAGAAGAAATGGATAAATTCCTGGATGCATACACCCTCCCAAGACTAAACCAGGAAAAATTTGAATCTCTGAATAGACCAATAACAGGCTCTGAAATTGAGGCAATAATTGATAGCCTACCAACCAAAAAAAGTCCAGGACCAGACGGATTCACAGCCGAATTCTACCAGAGGTACAAAGAGGAGCTGGTACCATTCCTTCTGAAACTATTCCAACCAATAGAAAAAGAGGGAATCCTCCCTAACTCATTTTATGAGGCCAGTGTCATCCTGATACCAAAGCCTGGCAGAAACACAACAACAACAACAACAACAACAACAACAAAAAGAATTTTAGACCAATATCCCTGATGAACATGAATGTGAAAATCCTCAATAAAATACTGGCAAACTGATTCCAGCAGCACATTGAAAAGCTTATCCACCATGATCAAGTCTGCTTCATCCCTGGGATGCAAGGCTGGTTCAACATACACCAATCAATAAACACAATCCATCACATAAACAGAGCCAATGACAAAAACCACACTAATATCTCAATAGATGCAGAAAAGGCCTTTGAAAAAATTCAGCATCCCTTCATGCTAAAAACCCTCAATAAACTAGGTATTGATGGAACGTATCTCAAAATAATAAGAGCTATTTATGACAAACCCACAGAAAATATACTGAATGGGCAAAAGCTGGAAGCATTCCCTGTGGAAACTGGCACAAGACAGGGATGCCCTCTCTCACCACGCCTATTCAACATAGTGTTGGAAGTTCTGGCCAGGGCAATCAGGCAAGAGAAAGAAATCAAGGGTATTCAGTTAGGAAAACAGGAAGTCAAATTGTCCCTGTTTGCAGATGACATGATTGTATGTTTAGAAAACCCCATCATCTCAGCCCAAAATCTCCTTAAGCTGATAAGCAACTTCAGCAAAGTCTCAGTATACAAAACCAATGTGCAGAAATCACAAGCATTCCTATACACCAATAACAGACAAACAGAGAGCCCAATCATGAGTGAACTCCATTCAGAATTGCTACAAGGAGAATAAAATACCTAGGAATCCAACTTACAAGGGATGTGATGGACCTCTTCAAAGAGAACTGCAAACCACTGCTCAACGAAATAAAAGAGGACACAAACAAATGGAAGAACATTCCATGCTCATGGATAGGAAGAATCAATATCGTAAAAATGGCCATAGTGCCCAAGGTAATTTAAAGATTCAATGCCATCCCCATCAAGCTACCAATGACTTTCTTCACAGAATTGGAAAGAACTACTTTAAAGTTCATATGGAACCAAAAAAGAGCCTGCATTGCCAAGTCAATCCTAAGCAAAAAGAACAAAGCTGGAGGCATCACACTACCTGACTTCAAACTATACTACGAGGTTACAGTAACCAAAACAGCATACTAATGGTACCAAAACAGATATAGAGACCACATGTGTGTGTGTGTGTGTGTGTGTGTGTGTGTGTGTGTGTATATATATATATATATATATATATATGGAACAGAGCAGAGGCCTCAGAAAACACCACACATCTACAACTATCTGATCTTTAACAAACCTGACAAAAACATGAAATGGGGAAAGATTCCCTATTTAATAAATGGTGCTTGGAAAACTGACTAGTCATATGTAGAAAGCTGAAACTGCATCCCTTCTTTACACCTTATATAAAAATTATACAAAAATTATTTCAAGATAGATTAAAGACTTAAATGCTAGACATATAACCATAAAAATCCTAAAGGAAAACCTAGGCAGTACCATTCAGGACATAGGTATGGGCAAGGACTTCATAACTGAAACACCAAAAGCAATGGCAACAAAAGCCAAAATAGACAAATGGGATCTAATTAAACTAAAGAGCTTCTGCATGGGAAAATAAACTACCATCAGAGTGAACAGGCAGCCTACAGAATGGGAGAAAATTTTTGCAATCTACCCATCGGACAAAGGGCTGATACCCAGAATCTACAAAGAACTCGAACAAATTTACAAGAAAAAAACAAACAACCCCATCAAAAAGTGGGCGAAGGATATGAACAGACACTTCTCCAAAGAAGACATCTATGTAGCCAACAGACATATGAAAAAATGCTCATCATCACTGGTCATCAGAGAAATGCAAATCGAAACTACAGTGAGATACCATCTCATGCCAGTTAGAATGGCGATAATTAAAAAGTCAGGAAACAACAGATCCTGGAGAGGATGTGGAGAAATAGGAACACTTTTACACTGTTAGTGGGGGGTGTAAACTAGTTCCACACTGTGGAAGACAGTGTGGCAATTCCTCAAGGATCTAGAAATAGAAATACCATTTGACCCAGCAATCCCATTACTGAGTATATGTACCCAAAGGATTATAAATCATACTATTATAAAGACACATGCACACATATGTTTACTACAGCACTATTCACAATAGCAAAGACTTGGAACCAACCCATATATCCATTAATGATAGATTGGATTAAGAAAATGTGGCACATATACCCCATGGAATACTATGTAGCCACAAAAAAGGATGGGTTCATATCCTTTGCAGGGACATGGATGAAGCTGGAAACCATCATTCTCAGCAAACTATCACAAAGACAGAAAACCAAACACCACATGTTCTCACCCATAGGTGGGAATCGAACAATGAGAACACTTGGACACAGGGTGGGAAACGTCGCACATGGGGCCTGTCATGGGGTGGGGGGCTGGGGGAGAGATAGCATTAGGAGAAACACCTAATGTAAATGATGAGTTAATGGGTGAAGCAAAGCAACATGGCACATGTGTACCTATGTATCAAACCTGCACGTTGTGCACATGTACCCTAGAACTTCAAGTATAATAATAAAAAAAAAAAGGGAAAAAAAAAGAAGAAGAAAAACAATGTAGAGATTCCTTAAAGAACTAAAAGCAGATCTATCATTTGATCCAGAATCCTACTACTAGGTATCTACCCAGAGGAAAAGAAGTCATTATATGAAAAAGGTATTTGCACATGCATGTTTATAGCAGCACAATTCGCAATTACAAAAATATGGAACCAGTCCAAATGCCTATCAGTCAACAAGTGGGTAAAGAAAATGTGGTAGTTATATACCATTGAACACTACTCAGGCATAAAAAGGAATGAAATAATGGTATTCACAGCAACCTGGATGGAATTTGAGACTATTCTTATAAGCAAAGTAACTCAGGAATGGAAAACCATCATATGTTCTCCCTCATAATTGGGAGCTGTGCTATGAGGACGCAAAGGCATAAGAATGATACAATGGACTTTAGGGACTCTGAGGAAAGGTGGGAGGGTGGTGAGAGATAAAAGACTACACACTGGGTACAGTGTACACTGCTTGGGTGATGCATGCACCAAAATCTTGGAAATCACCACTAAAGAACTTATTCATGTAACCAAACAACATCTGCTCTCCAAAAACCTATTGAAATAAAAAATAAATTTAAAAATAAATGAATAAAATAAAATAAATCTTCTCTGCCTGTATCAAAACATCTCATGTACCCCATAAATATATACACCTACTATGTACCCACAAAAATTAAGAATTAAAAAATTGTTAATAATAAAAAATAAATTGGCTGGGTGCAGTGGCTCACTCCTGTAATCCCAGCACTTTGTGAGGCAGAGGGAGGTAGATTGCTTGAAGTCAGGAGTTCAAGACCAGTGTAGCCAACTTCATGAACCCCCATCTCTACTAAAATACAAAAACTAGCCGGACACGGTGGCAGACACCTGTAATCCCAGCTACTCGGGATGTTGAGGCTGGAAAATCGCTTGAACCCAGGAAGCGGAGGATGCAGTGAGCCAAGATGGTACCACTGCACTCCAGCCTGGGCGACAGAGTGGAACTCCATTTCAAATATAAATAAATAAATATAATTAATAAATTAGATCAACTGACTGTTGTTATAAATAACTTCTATTTACATAAAATATTGGGTTTTTGTTTCACTGATATGAAGATTATAAAAAATGTGTTTAAGTAATAAGTTATTTCAAACAAAAGAAAATTTAAGTAAATAAAATACAGACTGTGTAAGATATAGTAAAACTCATGTGAGTAAAATTTGGCAAACATATTTGTATTTTAAAAGACATTTTCTTGTTTTATAAACCTTCAAAAGTTCTTAGTTCTTCTTGTTAGAAGATGAAGATATTAGGCCCATTTTAATTCATTCCATCTTACTTTCTTCTACCTTCCCAATCCCCCTAGCTATAGATTTGCACTACCAAGATTGGTAATATTAACATTTTGGTATTACCCTATTTTTATTCTTTTTGCATATTTTATTCTAAGAGTGTAAAACTGTAAGCATCTGTATAATCGAAACTGTTTTTCTTTCATCACAGGCCATGTAGTATACCATCTCTATTTTTTCCTATTTCATGACTCTTGTAAGTAGAGAACACAACTATCAATGCTTAATGGAGTCTCTTACTACATTCTACTATTTCTTAAAAATCATGCCAAATTTCAGCTTCCTCCATACTTGGACCTCAACTTTCTGATCTGGTTATTTATATTATTTTCCAAAAGTTTTTTTAATGCTGTTCTGATTTTAAATTATGTGTACATTTATTTAATAAGTATTTATTGAGTATATACCAAGTATCAGGTGAGAATCAAATAGTCAAATATTCCTGCCTTTATGGGTATTATATTTTAAAAAGGAAGAAGAAAATTGCCAATAAACATAATAAATAGATAAATATTTGCTACCCTCTGCCTGCACACACATGCAGGACCCCACTGCAGGGATTCCTCCTGCCTCACTATCACCCACTGACGTGATATTGCTGTCACCACTTATCAGAGTGTTGTTGTCAACAAACTGGAAACACCTTAGCCCCTCCAGCACAGAAGGTGCTTAACCTTGAGAAGCCAGAAAAACAAACCAAGGGTCTGGTCTCAGCCACCCAGGGTTAGCACACACAGCTCAGGAGTGCTGTGGCTCCCTGAAGTCATGCAGAAATGAAGCCAGTCAACTAAATCCAACTTATATAACAGTCAAACCCTAAAGGGTATCAAAGAATGTAAGAGCAAAAAGCCGCATCCAACGGATAGCAACTTCAAACATTAAAGGAATATCAGCCCACACAATTGATAAAGAACCAGCACAAGAACTCTGGCAACTCTGAAATCCAGAGTGACTTCTGACCTTCAAATAACTGCACTAGCTCCCCAGCAATGGTTCTTAGCCAGACTAAAATGGTTGCAATGACACACATAGAATTCAGAATCTGGATGGCAACAAAGATTATTGAGATTCAGGGGAAAGTTGAAACCAATCCAAGGAATCTAAGGAATCCAATAAAACAACACAAGAGCTGAAAGGCAAAATAGCCATTTTAAGAAAGAACAAAACATCCTCTAGAGTTTAAAAAATTCATTACAAGAATTTTATAATACAATTAGAGGTATTAACAGCAAAATAGACCAAGCTGAGGAAAAAAGTCTCTGAGCTAGAAGACCAGTTCTTAAAAAAATTTAAAAAAAAAAAAAAACTCAGTCAAAAAAACATAAAGAAAACAGAATGTAAAACATAGGCAAAAGCTCCAAGAAATATGAGACTATGTAAAGAGACCAAACGTACAATGCACTGCATCCCAGAAAGAGAGGAAAAGAGGGCAAGCATTTTGAAAATCATATTTGAGGATATTATCCATGAAAAATGTCCCAATCTTACTAGGGAGGTTGATATGCAAATTTGGAAAATTCGGAGAATCCCTGCAAGATACTATACAAAATGTCTATCCCCAAGACATACAGTCATCGGATTCTCCAAGGCCAACATGAAAGAAAAATATTAAAGGCAGCTAAAATGAAGGGGAAGATCACGTAAAAAAGGAATTCCATCAGATGAACAGCAGATCTTTCAGCAGAAACTTTACAAGCCAGGAGAGATTAGAAGCCTACATTTACCATACTTAAAAAAATTCCAACCAAGAGTTTCCTATCCAGCCAAACTAAGCTTCATATGCAAAGAAGAAATAAAATCCTTTCTAGACAAGTAAATTCAGGGAATTTCTTACCACCAGACCTGGTTTACAAGAGGTAAGGGAACTTAAGGAGTAATCTGGGTGTGTTGGGTGCATATATACTTACAATAGTTAGGTCTTCTTGTTGAATCAAATCCTTTATCATTATGTAATGCCCTTATTTGTCCTTTATGATCATTGTTGGCTTAAAGTCTGTTTTGTCTGAAATAAAAATACCAACCCCTGCACTCCTTAAGGAGCTGCTAAATATGGAAATGAAACACTATTACCTGCCATTACAAAAACACACTTAGGTACATAGCCCACTGACACTAAAAGGCAACTATACAATCAAGCCTACGTAAAAACCAGTTGACAACAAAATGATAAGATCTGCCGCACATATCAATATTAACCTTGAATGTAAATGGGCTGAATGCCCCCACTTAAAAGGTACAAAGTGGCAAGTTGGATATAAAAGCAAGAACTGCATAACAATAGTAGGAGACTTAAACATCCCACTGACAATGTTAGATCATCAGGCACAAAACAAAGACGTTTGGGACCTAAACTCAACACTTGACCAAATGGACCTAACAAACATTTACAAAACACTCCACCCAACAACAGAACATAATTCTTCTCATCTTCATATGGCACATACTCTAACGTAGACCACATGCTCAGCCATAGAGCAAATCTCAACAAATTAAAAAAGAAATTATCATACCAGCCACACTCTCAGGCCACAACACAACAAAAATAGAAATGTATACCAAAAAGACCTCTCAAAACCATACAATTGCATGAAAATTAAACAACTTGTTTCTGAGTGACTTTTGGGTAAAGGATGAAATTAAGGCAGAAATCAAGAAATTATTTGAAACTAATTAAAACAAAGATACAATATACCAGAATCTCTAAGACAAAGTTAACATGGTGTTAAGAGGAAAGTTTATAGCACTAAATGCCTCCACTGAAAAGTTAGAAAGATCTTGAATTAACAACCTAACATCACACCTGGAGGAACTGGAAAAAACAAGTGCAAATGAACCCTGAAGCTAGTAGAAGAAAAGAAATAACCAAAATCAGAGCTGAACTGAACAAAACTGAGATGTGAAAATTCACACAAAAGATCAATGAAACCAAAAGTTGGTTCATTAAAAGAATAGATAAGACTGTTAGACCACTAATAAAGAAAAACGAGAAAATTCAAGTAAACACAATCAAAAATGATGAAGATTACATTACCACCGACCCCACAGAAATATATAAAAACTCTCAGAGACTAATTCAAACACTTCTGTGCACAAACTAGAAAACCTAGAAGAAATGAATCAATTCCTAGAAACATACAACCTCCCAAGATTGAGCTAGGAAGAAATTGAAACCCTGAGAAGACCAATAACTGGTTCTAAAACCAAATCAGTAATAAAAATCCCACCAACCAGAAAGAGCCCTAGAACAGATAAATTCACAGCCAACTTCAACCACGCATACATAAAACAGCTGATATCAATTCTCCTGAAACAATTACAAAAAATTGAGGGGGGACTCCTCCCTAATTCATTCTATGAGGCCAGCATCATTCTGATATCAAAACCTGGTAGAGACCACAAATAAAGAAAACTTCAAGCTAATACCCCTGAAGAACATAGATGCAGTGAAATACTAGCAAATTGAATCCAGCAGCACATCAAAAAGCTAATCCAGTGCAATCAAGTAGGCTTTATTCCTGGCATGCAAGGTCGGTTCAACATTTGCAACTCAATAAACTCAATAAGTGTGATTCATCCTATAAACAGAACTTAAAACAAAACCACATCTCAATAGACACAGAAGGGTTTTCAACATCTGTTCATGTTAAAAACCCTCAACAAACTAGGCATTGAAGAAACGTACCTCAAAATAATAAGAGCTATCTATGACAAACCCACAGCCAACATCATACTGAATGGGCAAAAGCTGGAAGCATTTCCCTTGTGAAACAGAACAGAATGAGGATGCCCACTCTCACCACTCCTATTAACATAGTACTAGTAGTCCTAACCAGAGCAATCAAGCAAGAGAAAGAAAAGGCATCCAAATATAAGGAAAGAAAGTCAGACTATCTCTCTTCACAGACAATATGATTCTATACCTAGAAAACACCACAGTCTCTGCCCCGTGGCTTCTAGATCTGATCAACAACTTCAGTAAAGTTTCAGGTTACAAAATCAGTGTACAAAAACCAGAATATTTCTATACACCAATAACATTCAAGCCAAGAGTCAAATCAATAACACAATCCCATTTACAATAGCCAGAAAAGAACAAAATACTCAGGAATACAGCCAACCAGGGAGGTGAAAGATCTCTTCAACGAACTCTGCTGAAAAAAATCAAACAATACAAACAAATGGAAAAATCTTCTATGCTCATGGATAGTAAGAATCAATATTGTTAAAATGGCCACACTGCCCAAAGCAATTTACAAATTCAATGCTATTCCTATCAAACTACCAGCATCATTTTTCACAGAAAAAAGACTATTTTAAAATTAATATGGAACTAAAAAGGACCTTAAATAACCAAGACAACACTAAACAAAAATAACAAAGCCAGAGGCATCACACTATCAAACTTCAAACTATACTAATCAAAACAGCATGGTACTGGTACAAAAACAGTCACATAGACCAATGAAACAGGTTAGAGAACCCAGAAATAAAGCCCCACACCTCCAACCATCTGATGTTTGACAAAGTAACAATAACAAGCAATGGGGAAAGAAATCCCTATTCAATAAATGGCACTGGGATAACTGGCTAGCCATAGGCAGAAGACTGAAACTGGATCCCTTTCTTTTACCAAATACAAAAATAAACTCAAGATGGATTAAAGACTTAAATGTAAAACCCAAAACTATAAAACCCGAGAAGAAAACCTAGGAAATGCCATTCTGGGCATATGCCTTGGCAAAGGTTTCATGAAGAAGACCCCAAAAGCAATTGCAACAAGAATGAGAATTGACAAGTGGGACTTAATGAAACAAAACAGCTTTTGCATAGCAAAGGAAACTATCAACAGAGTAAAGAGACAACCTCCAGAATGGGAGAAAATATTTGTAAACTATACATCCAAGAAAGGTGTAATATCCAGCATCTGTAAGAAACTTAAATCAACAAACAAAAACCAAACAACTTCATTAAAAAATAAGCAAAAGACATGAACAGATACTTCTCAAAAGAAGTCACAAATGCAGCCAACAGCATATGTAAAAATGCTTAATGTCATCAGAAATACAAATCAAAACTACAATGAGATACTGTCTCACACCAGTCAGAATGGGTATTTATTTATTTATTTATTTATTTATTTATTTTAGATGGAGTCTTGCTCTGTCACAGAGGCTGGAGTGCAGTAGCATGACCTCAGCTCACTGCAACCTCCACCTCCCAGGTTCAAGCAATTCTCCTGCCTCAGCCTCCCAAGTAAATGGGACTATATGTGTGCACCACCATGCCCGGCCACTTTTTGTATTTTGGTAGAAACAGGGTTTCACCATGTTGACCAGGCTGGTCTCGAACTCCTGACCTCAGGCAATTCACCTGTCTCAGCTTCCCAAAGTGCTGGGATCACAGGCATGAGCCACTGTGCCAGGCCAGAATGGGCATTTTTAAAAAGTCAAGAAAGAACATATGTCAGTGAGGTCCCTCCAGAGCAAAGGGGGCACTTACACACTACTGGTGAGAGTATAAAGTAGTTCGACCACTATGGAAATCAGCTTGGCAATTTCTCAAAGAACTTAAAATGGAGTTATCATTCAACCCAGCAATCCCATTACCAGGTGTATACCCAAAGGAATATAAATTGTTCTACCATAAAGACACACACATGCGTATATTCATCATAGCACTTTTCACAATAGCAAAGACATGGAATCAACCTAGAGGCCCATCGATGGTGGACTGCATTAAAAAAAATGTGGTACATACATACCATGGAATACTACACAGCCATAAAAAAGAATGACATCATGAGGTGATGCTCAAATTAGTTTTTTGTGTAAGATAAATGACAGTAAATATAAGGAATAAGAAAAAGCTTTAAAATTTAATTTTTTAGAATGTGTTTACGTGTTTACTCATGTAATGAAAAGAAATTACAAGCTGAAAGAGAATCAACACATACCAATACATCTATGAAGTTTGCACTAATCCATATTTGAGGGGTGGTTGGAAGAGAAGGACTCTCCAGTGTAGTCTTACTGCTATTTCCTTGTTCTCTCACCACCTACCATCTCTCTAGCTTCTTTTTCTGCTCAAATCAGCCCAGGACAGGGAAACATATCTAAACCATGCCTAAATATACAGTCGGGGGGAAAAATTGATGCAGCAGAGTAGGGGAAAATGATAGCACTTTACACATAGATGGGGGACCGCCTACTATAGCAATTCTCCACCAATGCTTCTAGACCATAGAAAATAAGCATAATTATATATTATTCTCATGCCAAAGTTGAGTAGACAATGCCTCATTCATATTCATCAAGTTGCCATTTTCCCACTTTTTATTTCAAAATGCTAATGAAATCCAAATGTAAATAGACATTGAAAGAAAACCTGTGCCATGAAAGAAGAACTGACATTGTTAGAGAAGCTATTAACAGGAGATTAATCTTCTGTTCTTTCCACCAGAACTTCATGGGATGCTGAAAATAATGCTATGTTTGTACTGTCCAGTGCAATAGCACTAACATCATGTGGCTATTGAGCACTTCAAATATAGTTAGAATGACTGAGGAACTGAAAATTTCAGTTGTATTTAATTTTAATTAATTTGTATTTAAATAGCTGTATCTGGCTGGTAGCTACCATATCACACAGCACAGTCCCCAAGTAGGGGTGAGATGACAGCCACCATGTAGAGCTGCTTTAGCCACCTTTTAGTAAATTCTGTGGGGTATGTCTGGTGGCTCTTCATAAATTACCTTCAGGTTTAGATTTGTTGTTATTGTTTGTTGTCTTTTAATTCAGAGAGAAGTAGAGAATTCCCAGTGAACAGATGAATTTTCCATTCTTTGACCTCAGGTAATTCTCCATGTGAGCTGCACATGCTTCCCTCTCACCTATTCATGATCTTCCCTCTCACCTATTCATCATCTTCCCTCTCACAGTCATTCCCTCCCTACTGTTGCTATTCTATCAATTTATCTCTAGCATACTAAATGCTGAATTATCTTTCATCTTTTTAAAATGTTTTCCCTTGACTTCATGTTTTCCACTAGCTAAATCCTCATTTCTCTGTTCCCTTTTCTAGTAAAGCTACTCCCAAACAATGGGCTAGTTCTCTCTGCTTCCTCAGTTTCCATTTGCCCTTGAGCCCACTCTAATTGAGCTTTTGCCCCCAGAATTCCACTAAAGCCTCCATGTTTCCAAATCGGTGATCAATTCTTAATTCTCATCGTTCCTGCCCTCTCCGCAGAATTTGACACAGTTGATCACACTTTTCTTCTTGAAATATGCTCTTCCTTTGTTTCTGGTTTACTATTTATTCATTGACCAAATATTTACCGAGTGTTACTTGAGAAAACCATGTCATGCTTTGAAATAGGAGAAATACAGATTCCTGAGTGTCCTTTCAGAGCCTGCTTCTGGAATTTTCTGCCTTTTATTCACTTTGAAGTAGTTTATAACTCTGTAAGTTGTAGAAAACTGATAACAAAACAAATGATTTTTGTCCAGAGAAATGCAAATGATTTATGTTCTGTGGAATGCAATTAGCTGTTCTCTATAGACAGATCAATTTTGCATCCACCTGAAAATTCTTTTCAGTATTCCTTACTACTTATATACATGAGGTTCTTGTAATTCTCTTTTGAATCAGTTGTAGTATCTTATTGGTTCTCTCATTAATAAATCAGTTAAATAAAATCTTGGACCCAGTCTTATTTTATATTTCTTAGAGAGTCATAATTTTACCTTCAATAAGTTTGCCCTTTAACAGTTTAAACTGTTTTCTACCACCATATTTTTAGGGCCTAGAAGAGTACGTGGCACACAGTGTATGTGCTCATTCAATATTTGTTGAATAAGCATTTGTTGAAAAAAATGGTGGAGCCACTGTGGGTGCACCCACTACCATTTTCTATGCATAGCCTTCTCTGATCTCAAATAGAGTTGAATAAAATCTACCCTGTTCCTAATAGTAAAATAAAAGAAGAAAGAAGCATATTTTAAAAAGAACTATAAATTTAGTCTTTGTTCTGCTTTTAGGGATAAAAATTATAACATCAAAAACTGTCATCACCTCCTTTCTCTTTCTCTTCTCTTCCATTTTTTCAGGAGGATCATCAATCGGTTTCCTAACCAGCTATTTGCTATCTGGAGACCCGGGGCAGCACCTTTACCACTTGCTGGCTGATGCCTGTGGCAGTGCCATCCTAAAGGGCTGCCTATCTCTTTTATGTCTCACCTGCTTTCTCTTCTACCTGGGAAGCCAATTTACCAAAATAGTAGGACTTCATTATGTTATTTTGAAGGTTTTCCATGTACTCTGAGATCCGAAATAAAAGCTTTCCTTAGTTCTTCTGGCATCCATTCATCAAAACAGAAAAAGAAAAAAGAAAAAGAATCGTGCACTTTGGAAGATGTTTCTACCTCACAAAAACAAATGGAGAAGGTGATTTGACAGTTGCTTGACACAAACACTTGACCTTTACAAGAGTTCCTGTACAACTGCCACAATAACCATGATACTCAGAGTATTTTACTGGCCTGGAAATTGAAAGTATTTTAAAACTATTTTTTGTATAAATAAATGCTTTTCCCATTAGGAAAATTTCTCATCTGTTGTACAGCTGAAAACTTGGGGGCTCATAAGAAGAGAGAAAACATTTTAAAAGAGGCAAAAAGTGAACTGGAAAAATAAAGACATTTCAGGATCCCCATTATCTCTTTCCTAAATAAATTTTCTAAAATGGAATGACAAATGTCCTTCCTGTGTCTATGCAGCATTCCCAATTATTGGGACACATTTTCCTGCAGAGCCTGGGCCAAGTTTCAGTATCCTTTTCAACAATGTGTCTATACAGACTCTGCCAGTTGATCAGAGTTTTCACATGAGATAAATTCCATATGTTGTCCTTGGCACAGGACCAGTGTTGTGCCGGGAAAGCCAGCTGTGTTCACATCTTCCTAACTCTTCACTCAGTAACATCTAGTTGGTAGCTTGAAATCAGCAAGGGTGGGAGTATTTGCACCATGAAAATTGACAAATGCTACAAATCAGGGTTTCTTTTTTCTTTCGAAGAGCTTGTCGTTAAACATTTGCCAACACACTATTGCCTAGAACACTGACCCAAAAAATGAGCACTTACTACATCTCAGACCTTCTTCTGAGTATTAAGGTTACATACAGTGAGCAAAACAGATAGAAATCCCTGCCCTGGTGGAACTTAAATTCTACTGGAGGAAATAGAGAGTAGACAATATGCATAATAAGCAAATAAATTGTGCAGCACGTAGAAGATAGCAATTATTAATAAAGCTGGATAGAATATGAGGGTTTAAGAATGTTGTGAAGATGGTCAAACTTACATTGAGGGGTCAGGGAAGACCTCAATGAGAAGGTGAAAATTGGGTAAAGAGTTCAGGAAGGAGAGGGACTTAGCCAACAGGGTATCTGGGGATGAAGGTTTCAAGCAAAAATAATGCAGCATAGGGAAAGACACTTTCCCAGAATGTTTGAAAAACAATGAGAAGACCACTGTAAATGGAAAGGAGAGAGCATGGACAAGAGAAAAATGAGAAGATATCAGAGGGGTAAGAAGACCAAACTTTTAGTTCTTCATAAACAATAGTGAGGACATTGGTCTTAATCTAAGAAAGACTGGATATCACTACACAAGAGTAGCGTGGTCTGCTTTATATTTTAACAGGAGCACTTGACCAGTGTGTTAAAAAAGATACAGAAAAAGTACAATACCCTTTAACTATATAATACCCTTTTACTATAAAAATACATAACAAACTCAACAAGCTAGGAATAGAAGGAGCCTTCTTCAATTTAATAAAGGACATCAATGAAAAACCCACAGTTAATGTCATACTTAATGGTGACAAAATTGAATGCTTTCCTCCTAAGATCAGGAAAAAGATAAAATCTACTCCCCTTACTTCTATTCAACATTGTCTTTGAAGCTCTAGCCAGGGCCATTAGGCAAGAAAAAGAAATGAAAGACACACACAGATTGGGAAGAAAGAAGTAAAACAATGTATTTTCTACATATAGGATGACATCACCTTGTATAGAAATAATACTTTTATAAAAATTCACGAAAAGATTATTAGAGCTAATAAGTAAGTGCATTAGTCCACTTGTATTGCTATAAAGGAACACCTGAGACTGGGTAATTTATAAAGAAAAGAAATGTAATGAGCTCTCAATTCTGCAGGTTGTTCAGGAAGCATGGTGGCAGCATCTACTTCTGCTGGGGCCTGAGGAAGTTTACAATCATGGTGGAAGGTGAAGGGGGAGCAGGCACATCACATGGCAAGAGCAGAAGCAAGAGAGAGTGAGGGGGGAGGTTTCACACACTTTTAAACAACTAGATCTCACATGAGTAAGAACTAACATATCACCAAGGGAATGGTGCCAAACCATTCATGAGGGACCCACTCCATGATCCAATTACCTCCCACAAGGCCCCACCTCCATCACTGGGGATTACATTTCAATATGAAATTTGGAGGGGACAAATAACTAAACCATATCATTCTGCCCCCAGTCCCCCAAATCTCATGTCCTTCTCATATTGGAAAATACAATCATCTCTTCCAAACAGACCCCCAAAGTCTTAACTCATTCCAGCATCAAATCCAAAGTCCTCAGTTTCATCTGAGACTCATCTCCTTCCACCTATGAACCGGTAAAATCAAAACAAGTTATTTACTTCCAAGTTACAATAATGATACAGGCATTAGTAAACATTCCTGCTCCAAAAGGGGAGACATTGTCCAAAAGAAAGGAATAATAGACCCCACAGAAGTCTGAAACCCAGCAGAGCAGGCATTAAATTCTAAAGTTCCAACATAATCCTTGACTCCATATCCCACATCCTGGTGTGAAGAGTGGGCTCCCAAGGCCTTGGGCAGTCCCACCCCTGTGGCTTTGCAGGGTGCAGCCCATGTAGCTAGTCTTACAAGTTGGAATTGAGTCCTTGAAGCCTTTCCAGGCTTCAGATGAAAGCTACCAATGGCTCTACTGTTCTGGGGTCTGGAGGGCAGTGGCCTTCTTCCCATTGCTCCACTAGGTAGTGCCCCGATGGGGACTCCATGTGGGAGATCCAGCCCACATTTTCCATTAGCATTGCTCTAGCTGAGTTTCTCTGTGGGGCCTCTACCCCTGTGGTAGTCTTCTGCTTAGGCAACAGGCTTTTTCTTTCTTTTCTTTTTCTTTCTTTCTTTCTTCTTTCTTTCCTTCTTTCTTTCTTTCTTTCTTTCTTTCTTTCTTTCTTTCTTTCTTTCTTTCTTTCTTTCTTTCTTTTTCTTTCTTTCTCTCTTTCTCTCTCTCTTTCTCTCTCTCTCTTTCCTTCCCTCCCTCCCTTCCTTCCTTTCTTCCTTCCTTCCTTCCCTCCCTCCCTCCCTCTCTCTCTCTCTTTCTTTCTGTCTTTCGTTCTTTCTTTCTGACAGAGTCTTGCTCTGTCACCTAGGCTGGAGTTGCAATGCTGCAATCTTGGCTCACTGCAACCTCCGCCTCCCGGGTCCAAGCCACTCTTCTGCCTCAGCCTCCAAAGTATCTGGGACTACAGACAAGCACCATCACATCCCGCTAAATTTTGTGTGTGTATGTGTGTTTTTAGTAGAGACAGGGTTTCACCATGTTGGTCAGGCTGGTATCAAACTCCTGATCACAAATGATCCACCCACCTCAGCCTCCCAGAGTACCGGGATTACAGGCATGAGCCTCTGTGCCCAGCCCAGGCTTTCTGATACATTCTCTGAAATCTAGGTGGAAGCCACCAAGCCTTCATCACTCCTAAATTATGTGGGCCCACAGGCTTACAACCACATGTAAGCCACCAAGGCTTATAACTTGTGCCCTCTGAAGCAATATCCCAAGCTGTATCTGGGGACCTTTGATCTGAGGCTGGGGCTGGAGCAGCCTGAATACAGGGAGCACTGTCCTGAGGCTGCACAGGGTGGCAGAACCCTAGGAAACCAGGGTTCCTAAGAAATTATTCTTTCCTCTTAGGCCTATTGGCCTCTGATGAAAAAAGCTGCCTCATTGATCTCTGAAAAGTCTTCCAGGCTTTTTTCCAATTGTCTTGGCTATCAGCATCTGGCTCCCTTTTAGTCATGCTAATCTCTCTAGCAGGTGAATACTCCACAACTCTCTTGGATTGTTCCCCAGAAAATGGGCTTTTCTTTTCTATCACATAACTAGGCTTCAAATTTTCCAAATTTTTATGCTCTGCTTCCCTTTTAAATGTAAGTTCCAATTTTAAGTCATTTCTTTGCTCCCACATATGAATATAGCATTTTAGAAGCAGCCAGTCCAAACCTTGAATGCCTTTGAATGCTTTGCTGCTTAGAAATTTCTTCAACCATATGTCCTAAGTTATCACTGTGAAGTTCAAACTTCTAAAGATCCCTAGGACATAAACACAATGCAGCCAAGTTCTTTGCTAAGGCCTAACACAGGTGATCTTTACTATAGTTCCCAGTAAGTTTCCAATTTTTATCTGAGATCTCATCAGCCTAGCCTTCACTGTTCACATCCCTATCAGCATGTTGGTCACAACTACTTAACAAGTCTCTAAAAAGTTCCAAACTTTCTCTCATCCTCCTGTCTTCTTCTGAGCCCTCCAAACTCTATGAACCTCTGTCCATTACCCAGTTCCACAACTGCTTCCACATTTTCAGGTATCTGAATAGCAATGTCCCACTCCTCAATACCAGTTTTCTGTATTAGGCCATTGACTTTACTATAAAGGAATACCTGAGACTGGGTAATTTATAAAGAAGAGAAGTGTAGTTAGCTCACAGTTTTGCAGGGTGTACAGTAAGCATGGTGCCAGCATCTGTTTCTACTGAGGGCCTGAGGAAGCTTACAATCATGTCAGAAGGCAAAGGAAGAAGAGGTGCATCACATGGTAAGACCTGGAGAAAGAGAGAGGGAGGGAGGAGGTGCCACACACTTTTTAATCAGATCTCACATGAACTAACTGAGCAAGAACTAGCTTATCACCAAGGGATGGGAATTCATTAGGGATCTGCCTCAATGATCCAATTACCTCCCACCAGGCTCCATTTCTAACACTGAGAATTACATTTTAACATGAGAATTAGAGGGGAAAAATATCCAAACCGTATCAGTGAGTTTGGCAAAGTTGCAAGATACAAGATCAATATACAAATATTTATTTCTATACATTTGCAGTGAACAAACAAAATAAAATTAAACTGTATTTGCAATATCATCAAAAGAAATAGAGTACTTGTGAATAAATGGAACAAAGTAATTCCAAAACTTTAGATCGAAACAACAATATATTGTCTGAAGAAATTAAAGAGGACCTAAATAACTTGGTGAAAAACCTCATAATCATGGATTGAAAGACTTAACATTCTTAAAATGGCAATACTTCCCGAGCTTATCTATATATTCAATTCAATTCCTATCAAAATTCCAGGTTTCTTTTGTACAGAAATGGATGAGCTAATCCTAAATACTGTATGAAATCATAGGGTAATACAAATAGCTAAAATAATCTTTAAAAATAAGAATAAAGTTGGAGGGGCTGGGCGCAGTTGCTCACACCTGTAATCTCAGAACTTTGGGAGGCCGAGGCGGGTGGATCAAGAGGTCAGGAGATCGAGACTATCCTGGCTAACACGACGAAACCCCATCTCTACTAAAATTATAAAAAATTAGCCGAGTGTGGTGATATGCATCTGTAGTCCCAGCTACTTGGGAGGCTGAGGCAGGAGAGTCACTTGAACCCAGGAGGTGGAAGTTGCAGTGAGCCAAGATCATGCCACTGCACTCCAGCCTAGGCGACAGAGTGAGAATCCATCTCAAAAAAAGAATAAAGTTGGAGGACTCATACTTCCTGGCTTCAAAACTTACTACAAAGATACAGTAAACAAAAATGTGTTACTGGCATAAATATAAATATGTGTATCAATGCGATAAAATTCAGAATCCAGAAATAAACCCATATATCATTTGATTTTCCAACAAGGATACAAAAGTCATTTCGTGAGGAAAGGCTATTGTTTTCAACAATGGTTCTAGGACAACTAAATATCCACACGCAAAAGAATGAATTTGAGCCCCTACCTCAACATCATATAAAAAAATTAACTAAAATGAATCAAAGACCTCAATGTAAGTGACAAAACTCTTGGAAGGAAAAATAGATGCAAATCTTTATGACCTTGGATTAGGCCATGGTTTCTTAACTACAAAACCAAAGCACAAGCAATAACAAAGAAAAGAGATAAATTTGACTCATTAAAACTAAAATGTCTTGTGCACCAAAGAACACTACTAAGAGGTCTAAAGACAATCCACATAATGGGAGAAAATATTTGCAAACCATGTATCTCATAAGGGTCTAGTAACCAGAATATATAAAGAACTCTTACAAAAAGACAAACAACTTCATTAAGACATGAGCATGGGACTTGAATAAACATTTGTCCAAAGAAAATATACAAATGAGCAACAAGCACATGAAAAGATGCTGAACATTGTTAGTCAGTAGGGAAATGCAAATCAAAGTCACGATGAAATGCCACTTACATCCACTAGAATGGCTATAAGACAAAATAATAAGTATTGGAAAGGATCTGGGGAAACTGGAACCCTTATACATTGCTGATGAGGGTGTAAAATAGTATAGTCACTAGAAAATGTTCTGGCAGCTTCTCAAAAAGTTAAACATAGTATTATCATATGACTCAGCAATTTCACTCCTATGTATATATCCAAGAGAAGTGAAAACATGTCTACATAAAAATTGTACATAAATGTTTACGTAGGCATTACTCATAATAGCCAAAAAGTAGAAACAGCCAATGCCCAATAACTTATCAATGGATAAACAAAATGTGTCATATCCATACAATGGAATATTATAAAGCCATAAGAAGAAATGAAGTACTAATATATACTAAAACATAAACTTTAAAATATTATGCTAAGTTAAAAAAAAAAGGTCAGGCTAAGGTCACATGTCATATAATTCCATTATCAGAAAATGTACAGAATACGCAAATCCATAGAGACATAAAGTATACTAAGTTTACCAGAGGCTAAGGGAAAGGTAGAATGGGGAGTTTCTATTTAATGGGCACAGCGTTTTCTTTTGGGTGATATTCTTTGGAATTAGATGTTAGCAATGATTGAAAAATATTACGAATTTTAAGAGTATAACCATTGAGTTATACTCTTAAAATGGTTAAAATGGTGAATTTTCAGTTATAAGAATTTTATTCCTAATTTCAATTAGAAAAAGAGAGAGTAAAAATGAATATAACATAGAGGAGAAACAGTTAGAAGACCATCAGTGTCTGTTAAGAATAAAAGTTTTTTAAGTCCCAAACTCCAAATTTCAGATTTTTCAGGAAATAACATAAAAGAATTTAAACTTTGAGCCACAGTTGTCTCAAAATATGATTGTTATGATAGTGAGCTTCCAGACAGATTATCCTAAGTCAAATCCTAGTTTGACGTTGTTGTTAAGTTACTTAACCTCTCTATGCCTCAATACTCTCATCTGTAAAATGGGAATAATAAAATTGCTCATCTCATCAGATCAATTTGAGATTCAATGAAGCAAGGCAGTACTGACACTTAGCAAGTATGCTGTGTTTTTAATTATCATTTAAAAAGGATTAAAAATGAATCCATTATTTTCACATGACAAAAACAATAGAACCCCATTCAACTAATTAGCTTTTTCCAACTCCTTATTGAAAAGGAACCACTCTTGGGCCAGACATGGTGTCTCACGCCTCTAATTCCAGGACTTTGGGAGGCCAAGATGGGCAGATCACAAGGTCAGGAGATCGAGACCATCCTGGCTAACATGGTGAAACCCTGTCTCTAGTAAAAATATAAAAAATTAGCTGGGCGTGGTGGTGGGCGCCTGTAGTCCCAGCTACTTGGGAGGCTGAGGCAGGAGAAAGGTATGAACCCAGGAGGTGGAGCTTGCAGTGAATGGAGATCACGCCACTGCACTCCAGCCTGGGTGATAGAGCGAGACTCCATCTCAAAAAAAAAATAAAAAAAGAAAGAAAGAAAGAAAAGGAACCACTTTTGAGATGGAAATTTCTGAGCAATCCAAACTAGGAATACAGAGTGAATATCATCTTTTGATATTTAAGTCTTGGTTCATGTCTTGTGGCCCTGTCTGCAACATTTTCAAAACATATTCCACCTTTAAAAAAAAAACTTTTCTTTCCCCAAACTTGTTTCCAAGATTAAAATCTATCCAATGACAGTTTCATTTTCAGTGTAGGGATCCTAAGCTGAGATTCTTGATGGATTTAATACAGACACAAAATAAGCCTTCTTGAAATTAAGCTGAATGAGTGTGTCTCTGTGCCTATGGACAAGGTAAGCATTTCATGAAAAGCAAGAAACCATCTTTATTTTCTCTTTGGCTTGTCTCTTCTCACATTACACAGACATTACAAACCACACAAACATTAGAGCAAGCAGAGTCAAGCAAGAGGCTCCTAATTACATGACCGATTAGCAAGTCCCTGAGGTGCCACATGGCCCTATCATCACATGCTCCTCATCCCTAACCTTGGGCCCTCCACCTGTGTCTGTTTCTGGAGGAACTGCATGAAGTTCAAGTCTTCAGAAAGTTACTTCACCAACAGTGAGTTGTCAAATTGTCTTCTCAACAATAGCAGCACGGTTGCAATTAAGGCATTCTTCTGATTTGATTCCAGAGCCCAGGTTCTTGCCTTGGTCTCCAGATCATTCACACTTTGGTGCACCTAGGCTCAAGTGTGGGAATTAACCATTTTTATTTATCACGAAGTGCTTAGATATTTTATTAAGAGTATATATAACATTATTTTTATGATTTAACATTATGCTATGGTTTAGATGTGGCTTGCCCCCAACAAAACTCATGTTGAAATTTGATTCCAATGTGGCAGTGTTGGAAGGTGGGACCTAGTGGGAGGTGGATCCCTCATGAATACAGTAATGCCCTCCTGCAAGGGTAAGTGAGTTCTGGTTCTCATAAGAATGAATTAGATCCTGAAAGAGCAGATTGTTAAAAAGGGTCTGGCTTCCTTGGTTTGTCTCTCTTGCTTCCTGTCTCACTGTGTGATCTCTTTGCACATGCCCACTCCCCTTCCACTTTCTTCCATGAGTGGAAGCAGCCTGAGGTCCTCAGCAGATGCAGCTGCCCAATCTTGAACTTCCCAGCCTACAGAATCATAAACTAAATAAATGTCTTATCTTTATAAATTACCCAAGCTTAAGAATTCTATTGCAGTAACACAAAGCAGACTATTACAATCTATCAGGCACTTTTCCCATTACTTTACATATGTTTCCTTACTTAGCACCCACAACAAAATTACTATTATCATCATTATGTGTATGTGTGTGTGTGTGTATATATATATATAACAAATGAAGAAACTGAGACACAGCAAGATTAAGCTGCCATCCAAAGATCATACAGCTGACAAGTGGCTGAGCCAGGATTTGAACCCTAGAAGTCTCGCTCTAGGGTTCTGAAGTTCAAAATCTTAACTGCTACACTAAGCAAGTTGAGACAACAGGCCATATTCTAGCACTGTTGACTAAGGGGAACAAAAGATTCATCACAATTTATAGAGTAACAGCACAGGGAAGCAGAAGAGCATTTCATGGTGACATCTGGCTGCAAGAAAAGCTGGGAAACGTAATTGTGTTAGTTGGGGTTTCCCCAAAAGTAGACCCTGAAATAAGAACTTGGGCATAACTACTTTACTTAGGAGGTGCTTCCAGAATATAGAAGTGGCTGAGTAATAAAAGTGAGTCAAGGGAAGAAGAAAAGCCAGTAGACGGAGTGTCATTGAGCTTCTTGCTGCTCTGGGTATCTAGGGTTCAATCCCACAGGAAGCCTTTGGGGAACCTTGTAGAGCACAGCTGAGAATTAGTCCATCCAAGGAAGGGGAGGTGGCAGCCTCCATCACCCACTTCCATCCCTCATTGACTGAGGGCAGTTGTCCCTGCAGGTCCAGATCGTGCCCATACTTGTCCTTTCACAGCTTCAAAGAAAAAAGAATAGAAAGACTCCATGTGTACTTGATGCCTGAACCTGTCGTCCAGGGCTGCCATGAGGTTACCCGGACTGCAGGGCAGCACCATGAAGCATCACAAGCACCTGAATAGGAATCTTGATTCTGAGTGGTCTGTGCACTGCTAAAATTCAGGAACTTACTACTACTAAAGGAAGAAGGAGAAAATGAATTTGGGAATTTAATTGGTGGTCTCTGTCAAATACCCTTTGACTTTTATCTTTAATTTTTTTCTCAGAAAAAGCCACACACAGGGACCTTAAAACCAGTACCATTTAAAGATTGGGGCCAGAACTGCCTTTATATTTCTGCCAATCATCTCCACAAGGAAAGATCTCATGCCACATCTAGAAAGAGGCTTTATTAAGCCAGAGCTTTGCCTTTAATATTTGTTGGAGCAGCTAATGTTCCTGATACACTGTATGTCTCTCCAGGTTCTTTGTCTGTCTTAAGTGATATCTGAGCAACTCTCATAAGCATTACACTCAGATATAGGGAAGATGAGTTAGCTGTTGCTGCATGAAAAACCACTCCTAAACTAAGTTTAAGTGGTTTAAAGCATGTATTTTCCCTATGAATCTGAAAAAGGAGTTTCTCAATGGGGACAGCTCATCCCAGCTCCATGTGGCATGCTCAAAGAATGGGGCAGGAATCTTCTGAAATCTCACTCATATGGCTGCTGCAGATGATACAGATGATGAGTGGCCAATGTGGGCTGTCATCTAGGACCTCAGATAAGGCCTATGGCCAGAACAGCCTACAGTGGCCTTTCCACGTGGTTGGGGGCAGGATCCAAGGTCAAGAGTTCCAAGAGGGCCACTGAAAGTTGTATGACTCCTGGGACTTATCCTTAGAAGTTACACAGCATCCTGTTCACCTAGTCACAGGCCCACCCAGTGCCAAGAAAAGGAACACGGGGGATGGGGCATGCTGATGGGGCCATATCTGGAAAATTCAATGTGTCACAGAAGGCATCAGATTTCGACAGGCTATTCCTACCAACTACCTGTGTGTGTGCGCGTGCATGAGCGTTTTAACTGTGTGTCTCCTTTAATCCACTTATACCCATGCCTAACATCTGACCTTGGAAAAGCCCTTTCTCTCTCCATATCACAGGCTGTGGGACACCTTGGGAGGTGTCAGGCTTTATTTAATACTTTTTAATAAAATCTGCAGAGCTCTGAGTGTTATAAATCATGTGCCAAGAAGTTTCAGCTTTGAGCTTAATGGCAAAGCTAAAACAAAATGACTTCCTCTTGAGTTTCAGTAATTTATTAACCTAGAACTATTACCATTCAGCAGTTTCCAAACCTTTCTCTCTAATAACCGTTTTATCCTGTTAGTATACTTTATGAATCTCTTCGCCTTTTGTTTCTGAATGAAGAAATCCAAATTATCTTTCTCTGATAACCCTAAGTATTTACTTTGTTCTGGAGTCTGCTTGTTACAGTTCTCTTCTCTGATCAAGGCAGCTTGCCCAGTCTCCTTCCTTTAGACCACACACCCAAGTATAGCAGAGATCCACATCAACATAGCATAGATCCACACCTAGCACAGTCCTGGCCATAACAAGCTTATCAGTTAAGAATTCATTTGGCTGCAAGTAATCAAACTCTTAACCCAAGGGACACATCTGTTTCACATAATACACTGATGGTTCCTGCTGCTAGTGGTGATAGACTGGCTTATGACTTACCAACTCTCTCACTAAGAGAAAACAGAAAAGCTACACAAAATATATGAATATGTTTGTGCTTTCAGAGAGCTACCAAACCAGTGAGGTCTTAAAGAACCAGATCCCAGAGAGAAGAAAGTACAGTCTCATTGAATTAGTACAACAGAGAGAGAGCAGGCACCAGCCCATCAGAATGGAGCAGAGTCCTGGAGGACAGATGGTCTTCCGGACGTTCACCCTGTAACTATTTGAGGTCCTGGTGATACCAGGGGAGGGGGTTATGAGGCAGGTGTGGCAGTGAAGGAACACTCTTGGGGGCTTCAGGGAAATAACTGTGTACCAACTAGTAAAGAAGTGTTTCCAAATATACGGGTACAACTGGAACCCATGTATCTAGACGAATTGATCTACCCTCCATACATCTCACAGAGGCAACAACACCTATCAAATCCAGGTATTCAAAGTGCCGCTTCTACACAATATAACAAGTCCAAAGAAGTTCCTGAGAGGGTTTGATTAAATCAGATTTGGATGAGAAAATTCACTGGAATTTAGAGAGCATGGTTAAGAGCTTGGAGAAAAAAAAGAGCATCCCCAAGTCTTCATCTGGCCATGAAACAAGTATGTATTGCCTGGTGCTTGCTTGAATTATTGGTGGCCTCCTACATGTGTGGCTCCCAGAAAATTGAGAAGCTTCCCAGACCTGGGTGTTGCACTCAGCTCCCTGCCAGCCCCACAAATCCTCCCTGTGGCAGAAAGGCACTGGGCTAGCTGCACCTGTGAAGTGTAATGTTTCTGACCCCAGAACAAGTTCAAGAGTTGCTGCTGCATTTCCCAACCCAGATGTGCCCTTGGGAAATGGGATCTGATGGAAACGGTGAAATGGCAGCAAGCAGGACACAGTCTGGCAATCTGGAACATGGAGCTGCCTGGAGAAGCCAGGTGCTGCGAAGGAGCTGGTTAGGTCTTGCTGGGAAAGAGGGCGGCTGGTGTCTCCAAATGCTTGAGAACTTGCCTCCTGTTTAAATTGGAGGCTGCACTGAGGGCCAATTTAGTGGCACTGCTTCAATTATACATTTGTTTTTGAGAATAATTGTGTTTCAAAACTGACCTATGAATTTTTGAAACGTTGAAAGAAGAAGAAGAAGCAAATCTCCTCTTAGAACCACCAGTCTCCCTTAAAAAAAAAAAAAAAAAAACTATTTTAAACTATTTTTCTTTCCCATTATATTTTGGCTTGACCTTTAAGTAAAGACCTTTCTCAACCTAGCAGCCATTTTATTCAGCTGCCTGACTTGAGAAAATGTTCCCTCTTTGTCAAGTTCTAAGGCATTAAGCAAATGTTTGCCTAACCTTTGCTTCGAGCATAATCTTACCTTTTAATAAAATGCACCCAAAAGGCTGTACGACAAGGTTTTCATAACTCTGAGTCATGTTCCTACCAGAAAGTGGAGGAATTAAAGAACTGTCTTGTTTGAATAGTCAGTCCTAGCTTGATGAATTTGAAAGTGACAGGTGGCTGGGAATGGTAAAATGCTTTGAATATGAAATAGAGAGAAATAGTATTTCTTCTTCCTGCAGGGATGTGAGCTTTCAGAGAGTTCTGACCGAGGGCGGCTTGAAACGTCTGCTACTCTGAAGCGGAAGTAGCCTGGGATAAACCTGAACTATAGCGAGGAGAAATATTTGTTTCAACTTTGTTCTTTTATTTGGAGTGTGGAGTGTGAAATGGGAACCTGAAAATAAATTTTTCAATTATTTTGCTACTGTGCTTTCCACTGTCACTTCCCCACTGAAGAAAGAATTGGAAACCGAGTTGGTCAGAATCTGAGAAACTCATGGGCCACGTTCTACTAGTGGGTAGTGTCTCACTTGTTTACTGTTCCTATAAAGGAATACTTGAGGCTAGGTTATAAAGAAAAAGGGTTTGTTTGGCTCACGATTCTGATGACTAGAAAGTTCAAGGTTGGGCGTCTGCATCTGGTGAGAGCCTCAGGCTGCTTCCACTTACGGCAGAAGGTGAAGGGGAGTCACTACGTGCAGAGAAATCACATGGTGAGAGAGAAAGAAAGAGGAAGAGGGGAGGTGCCAGGCTCTTTTCATCAACCAGTTCTTTCAGAAACTCATAGAAGAAAACCTCACTTCCTCCCCCAGCCAAAGGAGGGGATTAGTCTATTCATGTACGACCTGCCCCCATGACCAAAACACCTCCCTTTAAGCCCCACCTCCAACACTGGGGATCAAATTTCAACTTGAGGTTTTGTGAGAACATCTAAACCATAGCAGGTGGACACTGCAGGGCCAAGAGGGCATGCAGCTATGTCGACACCTTTTCTTTCATCTCCTGTGCTTTTGAGGGCCAGGTATTCTTCCCAGGTCCTTCCCATGCTCCATGCTTTCAGCAGCTTTGGACAGGATCTGCCTATTAAGGACAGAATCAGTCATACATTTGGTCTTCGTACTGGCTTCCCCAAGAAGCAGACGCTGAACTAAGGATCTGAGTACAAATAATTTATTTGGGAGATGATTCCAAGAAACATCAGTAAGAGAGTGGCAAAGTGAGGCAGGGAAGAGATAAAAGCCACAAAGGGTGGGTGTGTTATCAGCAAAACCATTTCTGTGGGTCCCCGAAGCTCATTCACTCCAGACCTCTGGGAGACAGTGGAGACTGCACACCTAAGAGGTATGCCCTCACAGGGTGGAGCGTACTGATATATTATTATCCATCAACCCCTGTCAGTCATTGCTTAACAGCCCTCCCAGGGGGGTGTTCATTGCCTGCACTTCCAAACTGCCATGAAAGTATAGAGCAAACTCTGGTGACCATAAATGCCATCTGACAAAGAGATGTGGGAGGTGTGGACCAGGTGTCAGTAGCACCTAATCTTCTTCCTCTCTATTGCTTTAGTTTCTCCATCTGTAGTTGACAGCATCAGCCATTGTTCTAAATGGCTAAGTGAATCCTGTTTTACAGACCAGGTGACTTAGATTCAAGGAAGCAGGAAGTAGAAAATCCCATGTTACTTCCCAGGCTGAGCCCCATCATTGAGTCCACCCTATGCCACAGAAGCCCTTTTTTGGGAGATGCTGGCATCTTTGGGTGCTTATCTAATGGTTAATTAAGGTGACAGTTTGCAGCCCACTGGGTTCTTTCACCTTGTGGGTGCCCCTCCCTGGGCAGGTCTCAGGAGCAGAGAAGGCACAGAGTGCAGGGTTTGGGGTGATCAAACCGACTTCCAATCCTCAGTATGTATTTTAGCCATCTCTTACTTTCTTAGTTCAGATCGTCTATTTTGAAAAATGCAGGGCAGGAGGTTTTGGGGAGAAGAGTGGGGAATGTTTTATTTATTCTAACCTTAAATTTGATAGCAACATCAAAAAAGGTCATGCAAGCCCTATTCAAACTCAAAACCAATAACGGGCTGGCCTAGAACAGGGATTAAGTTTAGGATTCATTCAAAAGCTATGTTCACAGATGCTTGGAATATGAGATAAAGTAACACGTTTCAAATGAGGCTTTGGGTCTCCAATTACACATATATTTCAAACAACTCACAATTCTAATAGATGAGAACTGCATGATCTCTTTCTCCCTGTCTTAAAATTGATGCACTGAAAAGTACTTCGCACATCTAGTTATTAATGTTCAAATAAATTTTTCTCTACAAAATGAATAGTGTCAACATTAGACTAAATGTGCAGTGTTTAAATTTTAATTGTATCCACAGATGCATAGAGACTCTATAAATATAATTGTGTGCCAAGGAAGCTCTTCTGAGAAAGGTTAAACAGGATGACAATAGCAAAGGAGGGAAAATAAAGGAAAAAAGAGATCCATGTTGGGAAGAGACAGCTGGTGCTATTGAAACCGACACTGCGCACATTACAGAGGGGTAAGGAAGCACCATTTTTACTTGAAAAATGATAAGATGCTGTAATCATCTTTGGGAAGAAGCTGTAAAGCTAGGAGGACATGATAGCTGTTTGAAAAGCAATTAAGCAATCTCCTAGAGGAGATGGAAAACAGGCCCAAGAAGAAATGCAAATAAGCCTTCAGACCCCGGTGTGTCAACCCTTCACACCGGGAGGCTTGCTGGAGCACATGAAGGGCATTTGGTGAAATGCTAAATCAGGAGCCAGGATGTGCACAACTCGAGCATGAAGCAAAAGGAACGTGCTTACAATCATCGAGAAGGGGAATCGCCAGTGCTCATTTGCAACAAGCAGAATGAAGGTTCTGTCTTGACAGCTCTGCCCAATGTGATGAGATGTGTGCCAGGATAAGCCTGCACAAATCTATTTTTCAGGTACCCAATGGCTTGTTACTGAGCAAATATGCCTCAGAATGAACTTAGAAAACAAATGCACACCCAGATAATTGCTTAGGCCTTTCAGCATTTATCATTCTTTCAAAATTCACTGATTGATTAATATCATCTCTTAGAGTAGGGTTTCTTAACCTTGGCACATTGTCATTTGGGTCCTGATTATTCTTTGTGAGGAGCTGTATTGTGCTTGTAGGATGTGTAGCAGCATCCCTGGCCTTTACCCACTAGATACTCCCTTCAGTTGGAACAAGCAAAAACGTCTTTGGACATCACCAAATGTCCCTCGGGGAAGGGGAAGAGGGGAGGAATGAGAGGTCAAAATAGCCCTGAGTTGAGAACCACCCTGTTAGATGAAGTAGAAATCCAGATTTACGTTTGTTTAATCATATTCTGGCAGGGTGTTGTGGACAGCTTGTGGGTCTTGCAGCCAGGTTATCTGGCTTCAAATCCCTGCTTCCAGAGTGAATGACTTGAGACACCAGGTTCTGTGCCTTCCAACCACCCCCTGGTGCCCCTGGAGGGAACTACAGGTTGTGTTCATTGTTTTCTAGCAAGTTTCTACTCTCTGAGCTCAAGGTGCTATTGCTGCTTTTCTATAAATGGAATAAATCAACTAAAACTATCTAAGAACTCGGCAGGGCTCCATATCAAAACAAACATACAAATAGGTTTGAAAGTGAAATGTCAGCTTTCCCCTAATATGTGAATTTTCAAAATCAATCAAATTTACTATAAGGTTAGCAAGAAAGGCATGTTAATACCCATATCTATGCCATGTGTCAGGCAGATTTTAAATTCATGTGTGCTAAGAGCGAGGGTAAGTCTGGAGAGTACCTGAGAAGGCAGCCCTGACAGTGAGAATTCCAAATGCTGTTGAGAACCGCTCACACCCTGGGTTGTTGATTCTGGTCCAGAAATGTCTCTCTGGATGCCAGATCTCAAACTAACCACTGGAGGTCATCCTTGTCCCAACAAAGCTTCTCACTGAAGGCTGACGTGCATAGCAGAAAGTTTCAGCAGAAGCAAATCAAGGAGGAAATGTGAGGCTGTATTAGCGACTCGACCCACAGAGGATGTGGCAGGGACTAGATTGTGAAAGGATGAAATGGAATGAAATGAAATGAAAAGCCACCTTGGGCAGAGCCAGTAAAGTCAATGCAACACCCAAATGCCCTTGAATGCCATTGTAGTGTGTTTTCACACACCTCCTGGCTTCGGTGGTTTTTATTGCCAATGCCAGAACTTCCAGCTGCCTTCAGACCTCTTTGTCTATAGGCAAAACTGCCTAAAATGTTGCTTTCTCACCAAAACCCTGAATCCATAACTGACAGGCCACAAGAAAGCTCAGCTTCCTCTCCTTAGGTCCAGGCAACTCTGAGATGTAACTTTCCAGCTCCCAGAGGTCCCTGTGGGATCAGGCACAAACCAGCCACTATAGGACCTTGCCTGAGATTGCAGCTTGTCTGAGATTCCTCCCCTTCTGTGTCCTGCAGTCCCTCTCTGCCTTACCTATTTTCCCTGGGAGTCATTATTTGATAAATCATTGTATATAAATCCTCATTCCAGGGTCTGCTTCTGGGGAATCTGACCCAAGACCCTGGTTTAAAACTTGATGCTCAAAACTTTTGATTTCTTTCCCCATGATTGTCTACCTGGCTGCTTCAGGTAACCGTGGGATTTGGGAACACATATTACCTAGAGTAGGCTCTGTGCCCCTTGGCCTTTTCCTGCAGGACAGACCAGCATTGCAAGTCTATTCCCGGGCCTCAGCAGGCTCAGTTGACCTCTCCGTGTCTACTGTCCATCACAGCATTGGCTAAAGTGGTTCCCAGAAACCAATGTGTCTGCTTGCAGTTCCTGGGAATTCAGGCTTGAACTTTGTCTGCTAATCCATTTGTGGCAGCACTAAGAGTAGTAATTTGAAGCCCAGGGAAAGATCTAAGAGCAGATAAAAAAGATCCTTAAGTTAGTTCAGAGTCATGAGGGGCAAGGCAGGTGAAGGAGCTGGAAGAGATCTGACAAGCCATGAATGGATCCAGTGAGAGGGGAGGGTGCACACCTGTGTGGGTGTTTCAACTGCGTAAAAACCTGGCTGTGACTCAGGATTTCTGCCTTTGGTTTGTAGAAACCTAAACACCAGCATTGCCTTTTTTTTTTTTTTCCCCCAGTTCAACATAGCATTGCTCAAACAAATCAGTGTTCTCGTCTCAACTGATTCATTTGGCCAGAATAAATTCACAAGCTGAAGTGAATAGAGAAAAGGGAGGGAGAGCCAGAAGAGATGGAAGGAGGCAGAAGTGGTGAGATATTAGCAGCACCACCTATTTTATTACCCTCACAACATGCTGACTTTAGCATAGTGTGCACTTGAGAAAAATGATTAAAACAGTTGCTCACGTGTGACAGAAAAGTAATTTCCATTTAGAAAAATATTTAAATCAAAAGATGGGGAGCATTCTCTTTGTTAATGATGGGCTAGTTTACACAGAGGGTAGATTATACAAAGTATGTGGATCAATATATCATTCTTCTGATTAAGTTACTGATATACTATGATATTTGCAGGGGATGCAGCCGAGAAGATCTTTACGTGGTGAAATTGTGTTTCAATGGTATAACAAGGAATATTATTAGCTTTTTTCTTATTGTTTTCACCATTTTCAGATAGATGAGGATGAGTGTTGAAGAAATGAGATTTTTTTTTCCTAGTGCATTTGATCTTATTTCTTCTCTTCACTCATAGCAGAAATACCCACCTCCTCCAGAGATTAGTTTAAATACTACATGAATAAGCTGAATATTTCCCTGTACTAAACCTGATCCCTGAGGATATTCACATCCCCTCAGCCAATAAACATGAGAAGCAGTGATGGGCCCCATTTATCTGAGGTCAGAAGTGGGTGATGCTAGAGAGAATGACACTCTCATCTTCTAAGCTTAGGAAATATACCATGGTTTTCTAAAACTTTACTGCACAAAAACTGCTGCTGAATTTAGTCACAGTGTTCATTGTGAACAAAGAACTAAGTCATCTGTGACTCACATATTTTTCACACAGACTATGTCTTCACAAAAGCAGTTCAGGAGTGGGAAGGAGGGATTGTAGGGCGATGGCGACTACAATAACCCACGTTTCTTCTGGTAAAACTCTACTGACAATTCCGACAATTACTTCAGTTATCCCATTTCACTTTGCCATTTCACATAGCAATTCTGAAAAAAAGCCCTTGCTAGGCCTGCTTCAGAAAGGGTCTTATGAATTCCTGGCCAGGCATTTAAAGGACTGATTTCTAATCTTAACATCTGATGGGAATTCTGATTCCCGGCTTACCTCTTACAGTTTTGCAGAAAGCAAAAGTAACAGTTTCAACCACATGCTCCTTGAAAAAGAGGCATAACTTTTAACAAAAGGAGTCTATTACAACAGCAATATGCCACCTAGTCTTCAGGGAGGAGCTTATGGTGCTTTCAGCAGATAATTGAAGCCCTGCATTAAATTGCTCTTTCTTGCCATTTCCTGAATGTTTGTTCCCATGAAGTAGCCAAGAAAGGGAACTCAAAAGCCCATCCACTGAAAATGAGGTGTCCTGCAGATGTAAAAACCCATTAACTAGGTCATTATTAATAGTTTCTACAGCACTATAAATGTTTTATTCAAAAGGATCACTAGCTGCTGATGTATTAGTCATCCCAAGGACAAGTGCTCACAGAATTGGCTACAGTTGAGTGAGGTCACCATTGGCTGAGTGTCGGACAGCAGGGAGAGTAGAATGGCCTCCTGCCATTTGCAACGTTATTCATTCCAGGATCCAAGAGACTGAGGGAGAGAAGGACTGAAGGTAGGAACATGGGAATGTACAAGAGAACAAGACCTTCCTGGTTTGTTCTCTTTTCCTAGTACCCATCCAGACATTAAGAATAACGTTTCTCAAGAGACAGAGAGAGAGAGAGAAAGAGAGTTTTCATCATTATGCAAAGTATTAATAACATGCCTTGCAGACCATTTGAGAAAAAACTGTGGAGAAAAACAAGAGTGTTCTAGAAAGAAAACATGCTCAAGATATACTTTTAATTCACTAGAAAGTAGTCTAGTTCTTCAAACGTTTCAAAATGTCTTAAAACCCTCTCATTTTAAAATTTAATTTTACTACCATTTATTACATAAAACCGTGTACTGCGTACATGGTTATTTTACATGCAGTATCTAACTTAATCCTCACAATTATCCCAAAGTTGGTTACCCCCCAAAGGCATAACCCACTTTTTAGATAAGTGAATTGGGAAGTAAGTGGTTAGATGAACACGGTCCCACAAACAAAAGAAGCCTGAGCCATCATTCCTCACAATGTGGAATAATTCCTGAGGTTCTGAGACCTATAATGAACCCCACTTCATGTCTTCCACTGACATTTGCACAATATGAGGAAACCAGTCAAACATAGCCTATTCAAATCACTCGTATTTATTATAGGATTACTTTAAAAAGTTATATTCAAAATAAAATCATGAAATCTCATAATCTATCCAGAATAAACTCATTGGCATGCATCCCACACCCATGCATACATTTTTGGAGGATGATATGGTTCGGCTGTGACCCCACCCAAAATCTCACCTTGAATTGTAATAATCCCCATGTATCAAGGGCGGGACTAGGTGGAGATAATTGAATCACGGAGGCAGTTTCCCCCATACTGTTCTTGTGATAGTGAGTGAGTTCTCACTATCTCACTAGATCTGATGGTTTTAAAATAAGGCTTTTATAAGGGACTTCCCCCTTTGTTTGGCTCTCATTCTCTCTCCTGCTGCCATGTGAAAAAGGACGTGTTCGCTTCCCCTTCCATCATGATTGTAGATTTCCTGAGGCCTCCCCAGTCATGTGAAACTGTGAGTCAATTAAACTTCCTTTCTTTATATATTACCCAGCCTCAGGTATGCCTTTATTAACAGCGTGAGAACAGACTAATACAAAGGAGTAAAAGCCACAGTACCTCAGTCTCCAGATGGGCACCTGTTGTGGTCTATGGAGGCATTCTCTCTTCATTTTGCTTTGGATCTTGCACAAGACTCTTTTCAGAGTGAGGTTCAAAATTTCTAACCAGAGACTTGGACTTCTAGCATCAAGAAAACAGAGGGACAGAATACACGTCTATCCTCATAGCAAGTGTCATCAAGCTATGGAAACTCAAGGTGCTTACACTGTGGTGAGAAACTCTCTTTTTGAGATTGGTTCCCCCAGAAGTGTTGTTACATGAGCTATGGAGAAGACAAACATCCAAACCATATCACCATCCTTGCTAAGATGGTGATCCTTGCTAAGATGGTGATCCTTGCTAAGATGGTGATATGGTTTGGATGTTTGCCCCCTCCAAATCTCATATTTAAATGTAATCCACAATGTTGGAGGTGGGGCCTGGTGGGAGGTGTTTGGGTCATGGGGGTGGATTATTCACGAATGGTTTGGTGCCCTCCCCAAGGTAATGAGTGAGTTCTGGCTCTATTCGTTTGTGTGAGAGCTGGTTGTTTTAGAAAGCCTGGCACCTCCTCCCCTCTCTTGCTCTCTCTCTGGCTGTATGACATGCTTGCCCTCCTTCACTTTCCACCTGAGTACCAGCTTCTTGAGGCCTCACCAGAAGCCAAGCAGATGCCAATGCTCTGCTTCCTATACAGCCTGCAGAGCCAGGAGCCAAATAAACCTCTTGTCTTTATACATTATCCAGTCCCAGATATTTCTTTATAGCAATGCAAAATGGACTAACACAGAAAATTGGTACCAAGGAGTCTGGCATTGCTATAAAGACACCTGAAAATGTGGAAGTGGCTTTGGAACTGGGTAACAGGCAGAGGTTGGTAGAGTTTGGAGGGCTCAGATAAAGACAGGAAGATGAGAGAAAGTTTAGAACTTCTTAGCTACTGTTTAAATAGTTGTGACCAAAATGCAGATAGAAATATGGACGGAGAAGGCCAAACTGACAAGGTCTTAGATGGAAATTAGGAACTTAGTGGGAACTGGAGCAAAGGTCATCTCTGTTACATCCCAGCAAAGAGGTTGGCTGCATTGTCTCCATGTCCTAGGGATTTGTGGAAGACTAAACTTAAAAATGATGACCTAGGGTATATCTGGCAGAAGACATTTCTAAGCAGCAAAGCATTCAAAATATGGTATGGCTGCCATAACTACCAACCTACAATCAGGGATGGAAGCAAAATAATTACTTAAAATTGGAACTTATAATTAAAAGGAAATTAGAACATAGAAATTTGGAAAAATTTGTAGCCTGGCCATGTCTTAAAGAAGGAACAAGCATTTTCAGGAAAGGAATCCAAGCAGGCTGGGAAGCAACACTTGCTAGAGTGAATTACATGACTAAAACGGAGTCAAATGCTAATAGTCAAGACAATGGGCAAAAAGACTTGAAGGCATTTCAGGAACCTTTGAGGTAGCCCTTCCCATCACAGGCCCAGAGGCCTAGGAGGAAAAAAGAATGGTTTCAGAGGCCAGGCCCAGGGCACTGCTGCCTTGTGCCACCTCAGGATGCTACTGCCTGCACCTTGGCAACTCCAGTTCCAGCTGCAGCTCAGAAGGCTCCAGACACAGCTTGGGCTGTTGCTCCAGAAGGCAAAAGCTGTAAGCCATAGTGGCTTCTATGTGGTGTTAAGCTTACAGGTTCACAGAGCAAAAGAGTGAAGGAAGCTTGGCAGCTTCTACCTGGATTTTAAAGGATTTACTAGAAAGCCTGGGTGGTCAGGTAGAAGCCTGCTGCAGGAGTACCAGAGCCCCACAGAGAAACTCTACTAGGGCAGTGCTGACGGGAAATATGGGGTTGGAGCTCCCACACAGAGTCTTCACTGGAGCACTGCCTAGTGGAGCTGTGGGAATAGAGCCACCACCCTCCAGACCCCAGAGTGATACAGCCAACAGCAGCTTGCACCCTGAGCCTGAAAAACCACAGGCGCTCAACTTCATCCATGAAAGCATCCCTGGGGGCTCACCTGCAAAACCACAGGGGTGGAGCTGCCAAGGCCCTGAGAGCCCACCCCTTGCACCAGTGTGCCTTGGATACAGGACGTGGAGTCAAAGATTATTTTGGAGCTTTAAGGTTTAATGTCTGCCCTACTGAGTTTTAAAGTCATGTAAGGTCTGCTGCCCTCTTCTTTTGGCCTATTTCTCCCTCTTAGAATGGAAATTTTTACCAAATGGCTGTACCACCATTGTATCTTGGGAGTAAATAATTTTTTTTATGTTACAGGCTCATAGATGGGAGGTATGTGGCCTGAGTCTCAGACGAGAGTTTAGGCTTTGGACTTTGAGTTAATATTGGGATGAGTTAAAATTTGGGGAGACTATTGAGAAGGGATTATCGTATTTTGCAATGTGAGAAGAACATGAGATTCTAGGGGACAGTGGGTATATTAGTCAGGGTTCTCTAAAACGACAGAACTAATAGGGTATATGTGTATATGAAGGGAAGTTTACTAGGAGAATTGGCACACGTGATCACAAAGCAAAGTCCCACAATAGGCCATCTACAAGCTGAGAAGCAAGAAAGCCAGTTTGAGTCCCAAAACCTCAAAAGTAGGGAAGCCAACAGTGCAGTCTTCAGTCTGTGGCCAAAGGCCCAAGAGCCCCTGGCAAACCATTGGTGTAAGTCCAAGAGTTCAAAAGCTGAAAATCTTGGAGCCCAACATTCGAGGGCAGGAAGCATCCGGCACAGGAGAAAGATGAAAGCCGGAAGATTCAGCCAGTCTAGTCCTTCCATGTTCCTCTGCCTGTTTTTATCCTAGCCACACTGGCAGCTGATTAGATGGTGCCCACCCCTATTGAAGGTGAGTCTGCCTCTCCCAGTCCACTGACTCAAGTGTTCATCTCCTTTGGCAACACCCTCACAGACACACCCAGGAACAATACTTTGCACTCTTCAATACGATTGAGTTGACACTAAATATTAACCATCACCGTGGGCAAGAGAAAGGATTTGGGAATGTTGGCTTGGCAGGGTCTGATCAGAGGGCTTTAAATTTGACCATTTACAGAAAGGTATGTTAAGGAGGATTTTAGCCCCAGATCTTTAGGGCCAACAGACCCCTCACTTCTGAAAGGTTCCAGTGCTGTCCTGGTCTTCTCGGTTCCAAAGGGAGGATTTGTTGGTTTTGGGTATCATTAGGGGTCAAAGCTTTTTGTATTGTGCATGCCTGGGCAATAGGACTTGCAGGTTTGGGCTCTGTTATACGTAAAAGGCAACTCAACATTTTGTTATCGACAGAGTAGGTCTGGTTTGGGCTGGTCCTGCAGTTACAGTCAGAATCTTATCTAAGTATGCACAGCCAGAAAATGGCAGCCCAGTTATTTCAAAGCTCCAAGGTGCCCTGGGATCTTTTATCATCACCTAACTTTTCAGAGCAACGAGTGCCACCCAACGCACTTCCTTTCAACATGATTTCATTTTGTTGCCAACTATCATGTGCCATGCCCTGACTCCTCTCACCTCTGATCAGTTTCTTTACTTGCCTCATCCTGCCCTGGTAATACCTTGCAAGGGCTCTACTCTAGGCAAAGTCTACCACTTGCCCTAAGCTGACTCATGAAACCTACCTGCCTTCCCTCCCCACATCCACTGCCCTGCATTGGTTCTTTATTCTTCTGTAGGTAGGAGTCTTACTTCCTGTACTCTGTGAGGTCAGAGATGGAAGATTAAACATCTTCTTTTTCTCTCACAAGGAGGCAGTACAAGCTGCATAGTAAAACTTAAAGCCCTTCCTAAATGAAATTAACTATCTTCAGACTAAAAGACAAACGGTAGCAGCGCCCTTGTTCTGTTTAATCTTGGCTAAAACAGAATGCGTCTGGGTAGCCGGGGACTCTCTAGAATGGAGCTGGGTCACAGGTACTCAAGCTGCCAGGCCTAACTACCTGGTACATGATTAATAAACTAGAGCAAAGACTTGGGCTGCCTAAAATATAGATGTATTTAATACAGATACGTAGAGAGATATATAGATATACATCGTTTAGCTTGGGTATCAAGGAAGCCTACAAGTTAGGGTTCCCTCAAGGATCGTTAGACTAAAATTCTTATGTTAACAGTTGACAACCTTTTAGAGGTGCTAAGATGCCCTTTCTCTTAATGGGAAGGGGAGAGAAACAATTCATCAACTGGAAAGGGGTCCCAAAAGGCCTCATTGCCCACAAACTCTCACCCTGGTACCATTCTGCCTCCTTTTCTCTGGGTAGACATCAGTGGAGAATCAAGACAGTGCTGTGGTTGGGTTGGGAAAGTACTGATAAGAATGTTCAATCCTGTTGTTTAACTTGGAGAGACTTGCTCTATCTCCTATGTACTCTAGCCTTTTGTTTATTTCTTTTTCTGTAAGATGAGTAGAGGGAACTAAAATCAGTGTTTCTCAATCTTTAATGTGCACAGGAAACCCCTGAGTTATTGTTAAAAATGCATGTTTTGACACAGAAGGCATGCAGTGGGCAGAGATTCTGCCTCCTAACCAGCTCCCAGGTGAGGCCCAGCTGCTGCTGCTGCTGCTGCTGGTGGTCCACGGTTGGCCATTTGCATTTTTAGAGGACAGATGTGTGTTTAAAGTCCTGCAAGTGCTTGCTTTCATTTAATGCAGATAGGCCCCAGGAGATATAAATCAGTCAATGGCCTTCCAACTCCTGGAAGAGCTCAGTTTTCATGGGTTGGAGCTGACTGAGTTAAGCAGGGAGTTCTGCCCTGGAAGCCCCATGCATGGGGAGTGAAGCTGCGTAGCTAAGGCTGGTGGGAGCAATGGGGGTGCTGGGCATCTCAGGGGTTCTTGGTGTTTCCGGAATGGAAAGGCCAGGAAGCGAGAGGCAGATAGAAGCAGAAATAGGATAAATACCTCTTACTCTAAAATTGTATCGAGAGCCCTAGATGCTACTTGAAACCTCTTTGGAATAAAGTAAAATAGAAATAAATAAACATTGGTATTTTGTTTTATTGTGTTTTGTATTTTGGTACCACTTTATTTGACTGACCTACATAAGAATTTGGTAAAAAGATATTCACCCCAAATCACAGTTGACAGAGCTAAAAGATGACCCTGGGCCAAGTCTGTGGCTAACCCTAAACGCCCTCTTCTGCTCTCTTCTTCATGCTTAGGGGATGTCCAGATCACAGAGAACTGAAAAAAAAGCTTCATTCCCAAGTCCCCCACACTTTTATTCTCTAAGGTGAAAAATGTTTAAGAAAAAACTCAGAAATTTTGACATTAAGTAGAGTACAGGCATTTTAATTATATGCAAACAAAGAAAAAAAATCAGGACTACATCAAAAGAATTATATTAATAACACAAAATCAAAGCATATTTCCAGTTAAATATAGAAAAACTTGTGGGCCCATCAGGACCACAAAACCTGCATCCTCCTCAGATTTCTTGATATATCACACTTGACTAGAGGAATTTGCACAGGAAGAGGAAATTCAAAGTTGGAATAGAAGTAGAGAAAATAACCTACAGACCGTTTGTGTTTGTTTGTTTTTCTGGGTCTTTTGATGACTTGAAGCTTGAATAATATCCAGCAAGGATACATATTAAGGGAAAACTATTGCATTAAAAATATTTCGATAAACGACCTTCCCCTGTTAAATATACACATACTTCTTTAAAATTGGGGGAGAAGTAAACTGATCATTTAGAAGGCAAGTTATTAAACTGAAATGACTTTTGAGATTTTTCTAAATGACAAATTAGAGACATCATCCAAACATCTATGGGTCCAAAAACTCTTCTTCCCCCCCAAACAGCTTTACCTCCAAAAGGCATCAAATATTAAAGGTAACAAAAATACTAGAATACTCCTTGATAAAACAGCCCCTTTATTAATAATCCAATTGGCCAGAAAGACAAATGAGTAGAAAATGTCATGTCTAAAGGGAACATGACCCACCTATGACCCACCTATTTTATATACAGGAAATCAAAGAGCTGGGAAGAATCACTACTTAGAAATAACTACACATACATGATCTTTTATATGCATCCCCCTGTAAGAGGAGATTCTCTAGGTTGAAAAAATAATTTTCTGGTCTCAATTTACCCATTTGAGCTCAACATTTCCCCGCTCTAGCTCGTGGGAAGACCAGGCCAGCAGGAAACAAGTTTTGAGTTGAAAATCCTCTTTTATCTGCCACCTCCAACCCCTAAGCCCTTGCTCTTCTATAAGGTAACAGATCCTTAAAATGTCAGTCAGAAATTACAGACATGCATTTTTTGGTCACTTTTGTTCTTTTCTTTATTTTTGGTGTTTTCTTTCTATTTGCAGTTTTAACCAATGTATTACTCGCAGAAGAAGTCAATATCCTGGAAAAAAACAAAAACAAAAAAGATTGAACTGAATAGGCTAGGCTAAAAAACAGATGTAGATTCTGTATTTAAAACCATATCTAATCAGAGAAATTTGAATTTCAAGTAAGTAAAGGTTGACCCCCCAAAAATATGAAATAATTACCACTTTAAGTCAAAAACTACTTACAATGAAGGTCCTCAAATGAACCTTTAATTTATGGTTATCTGACAGATTTCAGCTGAACGCTAAGAAGTGATGACAACTGAGTCCCATTTGTGTAGGATGGGCAGTGTTTGAAGCACAGCAATTAGCTCCAGGAGAATCACTTCAAAACAAGCATCTTGCAAAGTAGCTCAGAAAGCATCTTTTATTTCTGTCCTGAGTTTACAGGACCCCAGGGCATTAGGAAGAGTATAATTTTATTTCATACATAAATAGAATCTATTTACCACAAAAAAGAGACATTCAAAGATTGTTTTAGAATATTTTGATTTGATCAAAAACATGTGATAATTTTTTTCTCAGTCTATCTTTAGTGAAAACCGTCAGTAAGAGTCAGTTAGTACTGACTTTGGTTTGTTTCTTTGTTACATAGACTGCTTTGCAAGATAACTCGCATCTAAAACAAAAGAGGTACTGTATTGTATACTTGAAATTTGCTAAAAGGGTAGATCTTAATGTTTTCACACACACACAGACACACACACAAAGGTAACTGTGAGATGATGTATCTGTTAACTAGCTTGATTGTGATGATCATTTCACAAGGTATATCAAAACATAATGTATGCATTAAATGTATGCAATTTTTATCTGTCAATTATAACCCAATGAAGCTGAAAAAATAAAGAAAAAAGATGAGACAAAAAAACAGTAAACTGAAATAAGACGAAAGGCGGTGGTATACAGAAAGTTTACTCATCTTTCTACGTTGACAATAGTTATACATAGTCCCCCAAACCTCACTCTCTCAGAAAAATCGTCATTGAAAGTTGGGGGCTTTGTTCTATACATCTTGTAGGTTGCATGATTCATTTTTGACACCAGTCTATGTTGCCCCAAGATCTGAGTCCTTGTCTAGTCACTTTTGAGATGCTTACCGTGGTGGGAACTTCCTTGGTAGCTTCCTGGTACACACGCTGTTCCTTGACCAAGTTGCTGGGGAAATAACCCACGACTCCCATCTCGTCCTGGCCATCGCCATAAACCTAAGTGCCCAGAAGAATAGCAATCAGGAAAAAGCTGATGCTGAGTGTCTTCTGAGAAACCCGCAGGCATCCTCTTTGCTGATGGTGAAAATCATAGCTGCCAATACCTCCCTTTCACCCTGGGGTCCAGGGGGCTCTGCAGAAAATCCGAAGTTTACTTGGAGCACTAAGTTAACCCGCAGGAGTTGTGCATCTACTCTTTAGTGGCCCAGCCTTATTTCACTACTTTAGCATGACTTTATTTTATGCAGTCTTGTGAGTTGCCTGAAATCTTTTTTGAACCCATAAATATATAAAGACAGTACATTTTTTAAAGTACTATAGACACTTATTTTAAATGATGCAAATTTCTCAGTTTTCAACAATTCAAATGAACAGACTTAAAAGGATTTAAATGTAATCCTTCATTAATTTAGAATTCACCTTTAGGGATGCAGATGAGGACAGAAAATCAACCCTGCTTCATCCCTCCCCAGAGACCACCCCTGTATATTTTAACTGAAAAACGCTGATTCTTTGGAATTAATGAGGGTGCAACGTTTCCTGAAAGAATATTGATACTTAGACTCACTGCCAACACACATGCCTTCTACTTGGCAAATCTCAGACGTTTTCGGGTAAGATTCAAATTCTTTGGGATGTTCAAGCCCCCATGTATTTGACTCTTTTTTTGCCAAAATATGACATTAACCTACATTTGGTTTTGTTATGAAATTGATCTTTCTTTCTTTAAAGTGCAATAATAGCAACTATACCTGAATTTTTGCATTTCCATCTATAATCGCTACATGGTTCTTAACAACTAGTATTAAGCATTAAAATAGGTTCAAGTGTTCATTTTAAATTATCTCATCTTACACTGCCAGCCCAAAATTCTCCAGCTTCGTTTTCTTTTACCAGCTTTGAGTACACATAGATCTGCTGCCCTTTTTTAACATTAATGAATCTACAGTCCGGGGCATTATAATCTTCTTGAGCTCTAGCCAGAGAAATAGTATCTGGAAGAAAAAATAAATAAATGATTACATTTTAGGCTCCTGAATTTTATAACAGTAAAAGGCAGTGTGTATTAGAAAAACTAGGAAATCAGAGTGACTGATAATTTCCAGTTTACAGCTGGTGTCTATACAAGAGAAAGAAGACAGCCAAGATATTAAAGCTGCAACAAAACTCAGCCAAGTGAATTCTCCATAGTAAGACACCAAAATGCAGACCAGAAGAAACAAAGTTGATAATATATACATTGGAGAAGACTCACTTCAAAGTACAATTCAATTTTATGCTATTAGTGGATATATTTTCCATTATGTAATAGAAAGATAATGAAAAGCATAAAAAAATCCTTACAGACACACTCATCATCTGCACAGAGCTTCTTGGAAGCTAGACGGTCCATAAATATTCCATGCACAGCACACACAGCCACAAGACCCGGGAGGAAAAGTAACAATATCCTTGCCATCTTCCTTTTTTCTGTTTTACCTTAACCTCTTACTGGAAGCGGGGACTGACTCCAGTGGTTCCTCCTGCCTTTTATGTGAAAGCCAGACCTCTGGGTAAATACTCTGGCCAATTAGAAGGGCCTACCACCCCTCTGTTTTCATAACAAGCTACCCGGTTTCAGGAGCTATTTAGCATCTGATTTTCTAAACAGAGTCAAACTCTGTGTCTTTCTACACACAGATAATATCCAAAATGGTCCACTATTGTTAATGCTGCTTTAGCAGTGGTTTATTGTATCAATCAGCAGGGCTTTGCTGAGAGGACTATGAGAATTTCAAACCATTTTTCGTTTTAACTCACTCCTAATTCTCTTTCAGCTTATGAGCAAAAACAGACCAGCTGTAGGATCTGTTGACAATGTGAGATCTATAGCACAAATAATTTTGATTTAAACAAATTCAGTTAATAAATCTGGACTTACATAACAGATAAATAAATTAAGGATTCTTATGTTTATAAATCTTTCATGGTAGAATTCTTAGAAGGCATGCCTGTCCCAGGCCAAAGATGAATTCTAACATACTAGTTGATGCCACATTCAGACCCTACCAGTAGGGAAAGAGACAGGTGGGTTGGGAGAAATGGGCCAATCTTTCCCCTACCTGTTCTCTCTAAGACTTTCGCAATTCAGTCTCAAATGCTCAAGGGTGACAAGTCAAAGAGAAGAGAGTGAAGTTACAAGTTTATGTTACCCCGAACTTCCTACTTCTGAGCATGTTTCCTATGGCGAAAGGAACACTCCTAGAGGCACCAAAGTGGACCAGTACCTAGCTCCATCTATTCAGCAAATACTTACTGAGCACTTACTGTGCCAGGTATTGCTCTGGGCACTCAAGATATAGCAGTACATTTTTAAAAAGATTTTGGCCCCAAGGGTTGCTTTCTATTAGAAGAGAGAGACAGTAAGTTACTGCTTTTTATAGGGTGTTTGAGGCTGGCATCTCTCCCATCATGTGGCCCTTCCCCTGTTGTTATCCATTGCTTCTAGAATAGAGATCCCTGTCAGGATGCCCTCTCCACCTTGGTTGATGATATAACTTCAGAGCAGTGGCTTCTCCCCCAACCCCAAACTCGTAACCTCATAAAATGAGGGACAAGAACTTAACTTACTAAATAACTTGGTGCAAAACAATTTTCCAAGGGATAAATTGGTAAAGCAAAATATAATAAAAACTTTTTTTTGTCTTGGGTATATGTGTGTGTGTGTGATAGAGTTTTATTGCTTTGTTTGAGTGTGTCTGTGTGTGTATGTAGAAGAGTTTTGGTGTGGGTATGGGTGTGGGTATGTGTGGCTGTGTGTGTGTGTGTGTGTGTGTGTGACTTTCAAGGGAGGATCTTTTATATAGCTGGCCCTGATTGGAAAGTTTGCTTTATTCAATACCTTCATTATAGACAAGGAAACAGGCATAGCAAATGCCAGAGTGGTCTTTTTGTTTTTTGTTGCTTTTTTTTTTTTTTTTTTTTTGAGATAGAGTCTTGCTCTGTCTCCCAGGCTGGAGTGCAATGGTATGATCTCAGCTCACTGCACCCTCCGCCTCCAGGGTTCAAGCAATTCTCCTGCCTCAGCCTCCCGAATAGCTGGGATGGCAGGTGTGCACCATCATGCCCAGCTAATTTTTGTATTCTTAGTAGAGGCAGGGTTTCACCATGTTGGTCAGCCTGGTCTCAAACTCCTGACCTCAAGTGATCCGCCCTCCTCAGCCTCCCAAAATGCTGGGATTATAGGCATGAGCCACCGCGCCTGTCCTGGAGTGGTCTTTTTGAACCATCCTATCTAAAGGTTACCAGAGGGATCATGGTTCGGTGCTGTTTCAGTTCATCACTGTCAACTTAGAATTGACAAATTAGAATAAATCATTTATTTCCTGTTTCACATCAAGGAAAGATTGAATTCGAAATTATTTTTGAAAGCAGAATGCCTCTGCGATTTTTCCGCTATAGTCAAGCTAAAGGTCTAAATTTCTGGGAAAACTAAAGCATTGATTAAATCTTCTTAATCCTGATTGTGCAGCTGTTTTATGGACTGTTCCAGTCTCAAACCAGCCCTCAGCATAGGACAGTTAAAAGACAATTGTCATTTAAGAGGCATTTGAAGAAATGGGGACTGCAAAAACTCCCCATTGGGGAGCATATAGAGACCCTCCAAAGCAAAATAAAATGATGAAAAACAAAAAGCAAAATGTGACATTCAAACTATCACGACTTAGAAAATCAGGTTAATGCTAATGTGAAGCCATTATTGGACATTTGAAGGTGAAGAAATAAAGTAACGATTTAACCAAGCCTTCTGAGTGCAGCCTGCGAAAGCTTGTGATGTTCTGGCATTCTAAAGTGGCAGAGACAGGACAGAAGTTAGAGGCTTCTTGGTAAAATTGCAGGCAAATAGGAATTTGAACTTGCAATAATTCAGCAAGTAGCTGTGTCTGGCAGTTGTGCCGACGACACTGGGGCCAATGGGGGTTCAGTAAGGGTTCTGGCCCCAGTTTGCATACTTGTTCCTCTAGATTTTCAGATGTATTCTCCAAACATTTAATCCCTAAATGACATTTTTCCCCTTCAGTTCCTAAATTAGATTCTCTGTCTGGAGTTATGGAGGCCATGGTTCCTTTAGGCTCTAAGCATGGACTCAGTGAAGTGCAGGCAACCTCCTTGTCATGGCCTACAAGCTCCTGTAGGATCAGGCGCCTCTACCTCTGGGATTTCACCTCTTGCTCTCTCCTCTACTCGCTCTGTTCCTCCCATACCAGTTCTGTCTTTTGAAAACACTAAACTCATTACTGCTTCAGGCACTCTGAACTTACTGCCTAGGATGCTTTTCCCCAGATACTAGCATTCAGGTCCCTGGCCAAGATGCCTCCATAGACACAACAATTTAAAAGAGCCACTTCAAACCTTCCTCCACCCAATCCCTGTATCACGTGGCTGCCGTACACTGTCCTAAGGCACGTATCATAGCTGACATGCCTGCTTTATTTACTTGGTGGTGGTTTGTCTTCCAACACTATAATGAAAGCTCCACAAGGCAGGGATCTTTGCTATCTTGTTCCTCACTCTGTCATTAGCACCCGGAAAAGATACTTGGTGTGCATTAAATAGGTATTCACTGAATGAATGCACAATTGCTCTGAAATTGTATGCATAGGGGTGTGTGTGTGTGTGTATATGTGTGTGTGTGTGTGTGTGTATGTATGTATGTATTTTTCCCCTGGGCAAAGTCCCTGGCTTTAAAAAGAGATTGATAACACCTCTAAGAGTCATTTAATAAATCATTAGGGTAGAAATTCTGGGGTCTTGCAACTTGCCACCAAAACATGGTCCCCAGAGCAGTAACTCTGACATCACTTTATAGAAATGAAGTTTCTCAGACCTCACCCCCGAGACACAATCTTAAATCTACATTTTAACGAGATACTCAAGTCACTTGTATGCACATTAACATTTGAGAAGTACTGTTCCCAGGAAAGTAAAATACTGTAATTTTAGCTCACATTCTTCATAAGGTCTTGGCTGGATATATTTTCAAGGGAAAACAAATGCCTGTTAAATACTCAAACAGAAGATACTATAAGGCTTAAAGTTTAAAATGGAGTTTTGAATCTCCTGCAACTGAGGTAGGAGACCAGCAGAACTTGTTTTCTGGTCACAACCCTGCTGACCAGAACAGGATCTGGTCCAGGCAGTATAAAGTGAAGAAACCAGCAGGGACAAGGAGATGTCAAGGGAAGCAATCCTCAGCTGTCTTCATCGTTCATTAGCATAACCCACTCCCATAGTGCCATGACAGTTACAAATGCCATGGCAACAACCTGGAAGTTACTGTCACTTTCCATGGCAATGACCCAGAAGTTACCACCCCTTTCCTACAAAGTTCTAAATAATCTGCCCTTCAATTTGTATTGAGCCTCCCCTTAATTTGCATGTAACTAAAAGTGAGTTTAACTGGGTGTAAATGCAGTTGCCAAGAGCCAGTACTTTGCCAACTCTGGGCACACTGTGTATGAATTAGCCCTGCTCTGCAAGAGGCAGTACTATTTACCCAAAGACTGTTGTTTAACACCACCAGCTCACCCTTGAATTCTTTCCTGGGTGAAGCCAAGAACCCTCCTGGGCTAAGCCCCAAGCTTGAGGCCTGCCTGCCCTGCATCACAACCATTTCCAGATCTAACATTATCCTCTATTTATCAATATACTGCTTTTGAAAAACACCATTTGAGCCAATGATCTATTATACCCTACTTCATGAAAGTAGAAACCTGCTTTGTTAGTTCTTAACTTTGGGTGACAATGGAATCACCCTGGGGGGTTGGGTTATAAAAATATTGATGACTAGGCTTCATCCCTGGAGACTAATTGATCTGGGGTGTAGATTGAGCACAGGTATTTGAAAATGGCTACCAGATGATTCTAATATGCAGCCAAAGTTAAGAACCACTATATTAAATAACATCTACTCCCTTCAATCATTCCTCAAAACTCACATTCCCAAAGATGGGTGAGATAGGGAAGGTCAAAAGATCTTAGTTTGATCAAAACCTCTTTAAAGCATTGCTAACTCCTTTTTCCTTTCCCCTGCTCCTTATTGAAGGATTACTTTATAGAGTTTGATTGCACAGGAAAGATTTGGGAAAATAAGTGAATAGAATATATTGAAGTTAATGGGACTGGTGGAGAAGTGAGTTACACACAGGGGAAGGGGGAAAGCCAGGATGAACTCAACGCTGTTAAGACTGCAGAGACATACTTATACATTCATAGTTTTTAACGTAACTGTGTAGATATATCCAAAGGTAGACAGACTATATAAAATTCACATGATGAAAGATGAGAAGCTGAGGAATCAGCAGGAGGCTAAAGAAACATGACAACTACATGCAACACAATCCTGGATTGGATTATTGAGCCACTATTGGAATACAAACAGAACTTGGATTGGATGATAACATGGGATTATTTCCTGTTTTGTTTGAGACGGGGTTTCATTCTGTTGCCCAGACTGGAGTACAGTGGCATGATCACACATAATTGTAACCTCAACCTCCTGGACTCAAGCAATCCTCCTGCCTCAGCCTCCCCAGTAGTTGGGACTTTAGGCACACGCAACCACATCGAGCTTATTTTTTTACTTTTTGTAGAGACAAGGTCTCACTGTGGCCCCAGCTGGTCTTACATGACCCTCCCACTTCAGCCTCCCAAACTGCTGTGATTACAGGCATGAGCCATCGCGCCCAGCCACAGTTCCTGGTTTTGATGGTCATATTGTGGTTATGTGGGAGGGTGGTCTTGTACTTGACACACATTGAAGTATCATGGAATAATGGGGAATCAGGTCAACGTAACCACAACCTCAAATAGCCCAGAAGCCTAGAAACATTGGTGATTAATTTGAAGTGTTTATGAGAGTTCTGTGTACTATTTCTGCAACTTTTATATAAATCAGAAATTGTATCAAACTAACTTATTACTCTTCTGCTTGAAATCTAACAGAACATATGCCCAGACTTGTATGTAAATGTTCGTAGCCACTTTCTTAATAGCCTCAAATTGGAGAACCCAAATGCCCATTCATTGGTGGAACTGCTGGTATAGGCAACAATAGATACATTTCCAAAGCATTCCAGACAGGGCAAAACTGTTGGGACAGAAAGCAGATCATTAGTTGACTAGCGCCAGGAGTAGGGGGAAATAGACTGACTGCAAAGGGGTACAAGGGAACTTTTGGGGGTGATGGAATGCTCTGTACTTACGATTATTACATGACTATATACAATAGCCCAAACTCATCAAAGGGAACACTAACATAGGTGAACTTTATTGTATGTAAATTTTCATATTAAAAAATTCTCTAAAATTGTTCCCCATTTCACTCGGATTATAAGCAAATCCTTAAGAAGACCTACACGACCCCTCTTACTATTCACCCCCCTCATTCTCACCCCAGGTGAGCCACCCTGACCTTTCTGCTCTAATACAGCCACTCAAAGCATGGCCAGGCCTGGGCACGGGATCAGTCTGTGAATTACATTCAGTTCTTAGAAAAGTACAGTATCCAAGAGTAAGCAGTTAGAAAATTTATCAGCAATTGACATCACTGTAATATACAAGAGCATGGCCCATTTTCTAGTAATTCACTATTAATATATTTTACAAAAGTAGAGGAGCTTGACAACTGGGTTAAAAAAGTTATTCAGGAGAGTCAGACTAAATGTGGCAAAGTTATAGGAAAAAATTTTTCCCCTCTTTATGTATGCATAAGAGTGATGTGATAATCTGTCTACATAAGTCTAAAAGTGGTCTTTCCATAAGTAGACAATAAAAATTCCAAGTGATAAAAGTTTTGTTCAAGGAATAGTAACACAGGAACACCAAAAAAAAAGTACTGTTTTCTTGTTGTTGTTACTATCAATATGTACTATACTTGTAAAAACAAATTGTCCACTTCCGGAGATACCCATGGTTTATTCAGCAGAGGACTGAATCGATAGGCTTAAATATAAATCAAAAGCTAAAGAAAATGGGCTTTGGAAATATTTGAACATTGGTGTCTAAGAATTACAAAGAAGTGGCAAGCTTAGCACTGGCAACTCTTTATTAATCAGCCTATTTGTCTTAAGGGGAAAAAAAAAAAGACTATAGATAGTAACATTTTTACCCTGGAGGTCTTTCACTAAAGAGGTTGGGCATTAACTTCAAAACAGTCCTGCCTCACGAAGGAAAGAGCATTAAATGCAGTTTGAAGACAGCATTCCCTTTCCGTTTTCTCAGTAAACAGTAAGTACAGCCTTTATTTAATACTGAATGAAGAAAACCTATGGAATCCCTACTACCAGCAAAATAATATATTCATTTCTTAAAAGGATACAAAGATCAAATTTAGATCCCACCTGGATCTCATTTTCTTCTAATACCCAGAACAATCATTGTTACCATTAATACAACAGTCATCTACTAACTTCTGTGATCTAATTCTACTTAACTTTTATTAAAATGGTTCAATGATGTTGTATCATTAGCTCCATCAAAATAACACTAGAAAAGCATCCTATTACACAATTTTGTAAACCTTAAGTGTGTTCTAGACCAGAACAGTCATTTGATGATAGGGCAATGAGTCAATAAAGAAAGCATTATATACACAGAATACAAAGTTTATTGTACAAAATTAAGGTCTTCGTATTTCATAGTTCACCAAGGCTAAAGAAACACTGGATAATTTAAGTCCTTCACAAAAATTTCACTTTTACTCCCCCTAATCTCTAACTATTAAAATGACCCAGCCAAATGTTATCAAAACAAACACTATAAATAACACCAAGTCCTTTAAAGACGACTGTCCCAAATGTTATTTCTTGGCATAGGTGATCTTCATAGCATGGGACGGTGTGATCTTAAATCCCTGTAAAGCATCCCTGGCAGCTCCAGCCTGCCCATCATTTTCAAATTCAACAAAAGCAATGTCATGCCTCCCTGGTACCAGACGCACTTCCTTGAAGCCAGGGAACCTATAAAGAAGGAAAACAATTGATGTATACAGCAAGTACATAAATGTTGGCTTTGTGTTAAAATTTGTTAAGCAACTTCCTAATACTAGTCCAAGAAAAATAACCATACCCTAACCAAGAATACTGAGTAGATGGAAGAGCCTAAAATATAATTAACACCATGGAGGAACTGCAAGAATAAACTAATTCTATTTTATATTATATCAAAGCTTTGTTATTATAGCAATCAGAGTTAAGAATTCAAACATTAGAGGAAATTTAGCTCTTTATTTGCTAAATCGGCAAATTGGCTCCAATTCATGATTCATCCCAGACCAAATCAATGAACCTGTAAGGAATTACTGCTGTGTCATCAGTGGATTCAACCCATGGAAGTGCTACTTGTCCTGTGAGGAAGCTCTCAGAAAACAGACTTATTTATGAAAAAACTTACTGATTAAACAGCATGGATAACATCATCTCATTAGTCTCTTCTGGTAAGTTATTAAGGAATAAAATATAGTTTGGAGGGTAATCAGGGACCTATTAAAAAGTAAAAAGGCAAAGTTAGCTTGTAAGTTTAAACAGCATCATAAGCTAGGCACGTGAAATCTTACTACATCAAACAATAAAGCTGAAAAACAATGACACTGGAGAAATAAATCAAAACCTTACAGTAACTAAGCAAGGCAGACATTCAAGTCAAGACATTAAAGGTTTGGAAAATTACAAATCTCTTAAGTGTTTCACAGTATATGAAACAATTATATTTTACATATCTGGAGGTGAGTCGTGATTGGAGAATTTTGTCACCTGGATAACATAATCAAAGATCTTAACAAAATTACACATGGCCAGCAATGTCACCCCTCCATAGCTGGTCACCAAACCCAGTATCAGATACTTGATTCCTCTTTACTATTACTACTTCCCAGCATATTAAACCCCAAAAAAGAAAAAAAACCCACAAAAACGGAACTAGAACGATTACCACTGAGAACCACTGCTTAGGGACTTTTAATGTACTCATTTTTGGCAAGTAAATGAGATATGCACAGCATCTAGTTACATACAAACAAGCAGTAACAAACACTTAGTTTATTAGATATTACTCATTTGATATCCCATCCAGAGGTTATGGGGCACCAGAGAAAGGGTCTTGTATATAAGAAAAGAGCTCTGTCTTCAGGCTACTTTCATTAAAGAGAAAAGAGCAAGTGTAAAAAACAATTAGTGAACAACTCAAGGCTTAGAGGATTAAGTGCTGGCATTTGTGAACTGGACTATAAATGCTGAGGAGATGAAAAATCCAAGTAACTTAAAACAAGAGGAGAAAAACTTCAGTGGTACAGAGAATTCTATGGATTTAAGGATCTTGCCAGACTCCAGCATCTGAAAACAAAAGTATGAAACCATCAGCACATTACTGAGGCTTTCTCTTTGAGGTGCATCGTGGGGAGATTTAATACGGAGTCTCCAAAACATTTGTACAAGGAGGCTTTAAAAAAAAAAAAAAAAGGCTGAAATTTATTTGTGTTCAGGAAGTGCAAAGGTAACTATAAAACTATATGCCCAAAGAGTGTGTGAGTCTCCAGAAAACACTAGCGTTTCAACTAAATGGAACGGAAGAGAGCCCCTGACCCTTCCAGTTAACCCTCACCCAGCAACTGTGGAAAGCTTTAGGTACTGCAGGGAAAACAAAAATGTTTGCTCCCAGCCCTCGCAGAGTTTAAAGTCTATCATTTTGATTCTGTCACTGATTCATTATGGAAAACAAGAAATAAAGTCAGGTGTTGTTTTCTCCCTCTAAAAAGGAATTAAAATGTTCTCCAGGAGTGAGATTTTACATTACAGTGGGGACAAGTTAACACACTATGTCTTGCAGATGAAATCATTTTGTTTTTGGAGACATGCAAATTGTTGTATACCACTGTTGTAATTTTTACAATCTTATTTTAAGGTAAGCACGACATGGAAAAAAAATTACCTGAGGATTTGGTGTTGTATTTCCTTGGGTATTAGCTGAATTTGGAGTTCCCTAAGCAAAAGAAATAGGGAGAGTTTAAATATCCAATCCCTCCAAAAAGGCAGCAGGTAATTATATTTATAAATACTGCATTAAAAATAACATTAATTCCAACAGATAGCCTTCTTATTCCATCTAATTTTACTTTTAAGAATTTATATCTTAACACTGACTCAAACATTCATGTTCTTAATTTGTCGGTTATTTTTGTTAAGGCTAGCCCTAAACTTTAAATAGTATATTATAAAATTTAACCTCTTAGCTTTAAAATTATGAAGAAATATATAACAGAAAACCAAGGTCTAGTCTTACTTTTAAAAACAGCTGGACATGAGTCATTTAGTAAAACTGACTTTTAATCACTTTCAATCCAGAAGTAATTACTTTTTGGTAAATTTCACTTTTCTTTTTTTTTTTTTTTTTTTTTGAGATGGAGTCTTGCTCTTGTCGCCCAGGCTGGAGTGCAATGGTGTAATCTCGCCTCACCGTCACCTCTGCCTCCTGGGTTCAAGTGATTCTCCTGCTTCAGCCTCCTGAGTAGCTGGGATTACAGGCATCCACCACCACGGTCGGCTAATTTTTTGTATTTTTAGTACAGACGGGGTTTCACCATGTTGGCCAGGCTGGTCTCGAACTCCTGACCTCAGGTGATCCACCCACCTCAGCCTCCCAAAGTGCTGGGACTATAGGCATGAGCCAACATGGCGCCCAGCAGTTAATTTCACTTTTATCTGGTATTTCAAATTATATTTTGTATTACTGAATTGTTCAAAGAAAGACACTTTGAGTGAAGTACTCATGATTAAAAATAATAACTACAGTATTATTTATAGGCAGCAAAACTTGAGAAATAAACCAAAAGGTATTAACATATTTTAGAGAATGATGGAATTAAATGCCATACAAATTTAAAATTGCTTAATATAAATCTGCATATGTTAAGGTTTATATTTTGTTTCTTAATACTGAATTTTAGAAGTCAACCATTCTAGCTTCTTAAAACCACCTTTTAAACACACATTTATGCACATATACAGACAAGCCTAAGATCATTCCTCACCTGTAAGACAAGCATCTATCAAGTTTTTAACAGCAAGACAAACAGGAACTTTTTTGGTCTATCTTACCTGGCCAGGTTTTTTGTTTGTGGTTGTTGCAGTCTGTTCCACAGCTTTGGCTTTTTTCTTTTCTTTCTTCTTTTCTTTGTCAGCAAAAGTTCCACGCATTTTAGATATTATATCCGAATCTGTTTTTGCGTACTGTATTCGCTGTTTTAATTATTTGAAAACAGGTTACTTCTCATGCTGAAGGATGTTTACACTAGTCAGTAATATTTCAAATTTCATTACGCAAATACACTACAAGCTAATTTTAAACACATCCTTAAGGAAATCTGTCAAAATATACTGAGTGCCAAATGGAAATAAACTGTGGGATATAATTCATAATTTAGACAAAGTAAGATTCAAGTGTGTTTATTAGATTAAAAAACCCATACATTTTCGTGTGAGAAACATAGGACTTTGAAATATCTGTGCCACGGCTTCTCTCCATTTAATCGAAGAACAGAGAAAACTGCATTGAAGCGTTAAAGGGACAAATGAGTGGGCTCCACCAGCGGGCTTTGGAATCCAGAACTGTTCATATCTCCTCGGTGACTGGGAATCCAGCTCAAGACCAGCTATTCTAATCCAGAGGTTTTCAACAAACAACATATAAAACAAACAAAAGCAAAACTGCTCAGCTTGACATAGAACTGGGCTCCAGAGCCCAGTGGAGGCCAAATGCCCTTTTCTCTCCAAACCTACCCGCACCCCACAATCACAGAGGGAGCACCTGGGGATGCGATTTGAGGGAGCACCCGGGGATGCAATTTGAGGGAGCTTGGGAAAAAGAAAGAGAATCACTGTTTTAGACTAATGCTGTTTTACAGATAGAATAGGCCCACAGAACACTAGGGCTAGTGTGGCAGAGCCCCCACAGAACAACTTTTCTGGCAGAAAATTAGATGGAAAATTTCTTTTAAACCATTTTTAATAAGTTTATTTGAATTTTTTTTTCATTTTTCAGAATTCTAAACATCATAAATTTGGGGCCTTAAATATAACTTTTTTGCATGGTAACTTTTTGGATGTACTGCTCTGAGTTGTAACACTTGTATAGATTAATGTATCTACCACCACAAACAGGACACAGGGCAGTTCTATCACCTAAAAATCCCCTCATGCTTGCCCTTTGTTACCCCATCCCTCCTCTTCCAAACACGCATCTGTTCTCTGTCCCTGCTGCCCTTTCCAGAACGTCACACAGATAGGATCATAAATCACGCAACCCAGAGGCTGCCTTCCTTCAGTTGGCATAATGCCTTTGACATTCATCTATGCCGTTGCATTTAACGGCAAGTAGTATTTCATCATATTGATGTACCAATTTGTTTTACATCATCCAATGAAGGATATTTGGTTTATAGTTTTCGGTGATTATGAATAAAGCTGCTATAAGCACGTATGTTTAAAAAAACAGATGCACAAAGAACAAAAACAACAACAACAAAAAATGCATTGGAGAGTTGCCTTCCCGTTACCAGTGACTCTCAATAGAAGCAATGACGTGTCAATCAGCTGTGGGATGTGTCATATGGAATGTTACTTCCAATAGTTAAAGTACAGAAGACTGGGAATGACTTTCCTTTGAATCTATCACCTTTACGTGAAATGACTTTAACAGCGGAAACAACTTACCAAATTTTAAAATGTTTTAAAGGAAAACAAAAGAATGGAATCACAGATAGTGTGACTGGACCACTTGCATATTCCTTCCATGCTGGCACCAAGAGGCACCTGTTACAACAGGGAAAGGTTCAAAAACTTGTCCAGGATAGCATTTCATCAATTATAGTTTGCATTCCAAATGCCTGGAAAGCAGGTAAAAGCTCTGATGTAGTAGGTCTGGGCGAACCTGGGATTCTGCACTTTTAACAAGCACAAAGGTGGTAATGTTATTGGCTTGGGGACCACACTTTGAGTAGCCCTGGCCTAAAGCATTATCACATAACTACACTCAGCGCCAATGAACTGTCTGAATATTTCTGCCATGAGTTAAACTGTTATCTAGATATGACTATCTGTAATCTCCAACCTCCATTTCAAGCAAACTCTTCCTCCCCAGAGCTGAAAGAATTACTGCCTCTCTGATCAAAATGCAATAATCCTACAAATTACTGCTCTGTAGTAATCTGTAAAAATTACTTTGTATAAAATAGGTATGCAAAATTTTATTGCCTTTTATTGTATAACAAGAATTTGATCTTGATCTGAAGAGAACAAGAAACAATTTAAAGTAGTGTGGATTAACAAAGCAGAGAATTTGTCAAAACCAAGATCAATTCTTCCTCTTCTTTTACTTCAGCTAGAGATGACTACACTGGGGAAACAAGAGGGGAAGGAGTAAGCCTAAACCCACACCTCAGAATCCCAGGCTCTTTCTGGCTGGTCTGGGCTGCTGTACCACAGTGGCTCTAAGTGTGCTTATCCCTGCATGCAACTCTGCTAGTCTTGCCATCATCATCTAACCAAAAGGAGACAGGTTGAAGGGTTAGACTAACTTCTGACTTCGTTGTAAGGGTTCCCTCACAACTCCCTTGGATCTGCAACCTTGTGACTGACCTGAATAGATCTTGGGTGACCTGATTTGTCTGTCCTTATGACCGAGTCACCTGTGAAAATATCTGATCTCAACAATAGCTCTTAGCTGGTTCATTTAAACCAGTGGTTCTCAACCAGAGGTGATTTTGTCTGCCAGGGCACAATTGGCACTAGCTGGACACATTACTCGTTGTTATGCTACTGGCACCCTGTGGGTAGAGGCCAGGGATGCTGTTAAACACCCTGTAATGAACAAGACAGCCCCTGCAACAAAGAATCATTCATTTCAAAACATCCAAAGTGACAGGGTTGAGAAACCCTAGTCTAGACTAAATACCTGTTAGAGATAAAAGTCTAACCACAACTTAGAGAAGGGCAAGATTTACTTATGCCAAAGTTTTCATGACGAAGCCCTTAGGAAGACGGTTCTACTTTACTAAGGTACTTTTGGCATTAACTAAATGCCCTTGAATCAGAGAGAGTAATTCTGTTCTGAGTTCCAAGTCATAGCAAATTTTGTTCATTTCTGATCTGGTACGTTGGAGTTAAAACAGAAGAGCAACTAAAACCACAATAAGACATAAACAAGACAGCCCAAAAAACTCTATTTCCCCTCTTCTAAGATGCTGGAGATTTGGCAGTATCTGTTACCTTTCCGTAGGAAAAGAATGGACCTCCCAAAACGCTTCAATACAATAATCAATCTAATACACTTTTCCCACTAATTTAAAAAAATAATTAGTTGGCAAGGTGAAGCTGGTGCCCAACACAGCAAACAATTTCCTTTCCTGTATCTGAGTAACAGACACATGCAAACTTGTCATCTCCACTTAGCAAAATAGCTCTAAACCCTCTATGGGAAGAAACTGTACTTTCAAGTTAAGGTAATTTTAGATGTAAGCTAAAACCCAGACCCCGTGCCGCCGCCAACTGAGATCTCAATTATGGTGTTTCTTCACACTACCATGCGAGACCCACTGTTTTCAGGCAACATCAATTTACTAAAAATAAGATTACACAGATACTATCCCACAGTTTCCTGGGATAGACCTTTCCACAAAAATGGTGTCTAGTCAGCTGGGAAGTGATGGGAAAAGAAGGGCTGGATAGAGGATGAGAAGAACTTGCTCTAGTAACAGAAAAAAAGGTGCTCAGTCCTGAATTAAACATCGTGGTATAAAACAGCAGTCCTCAATCCTGACTAACATGGTGAAACCCCATCTCTACTAAAAATACAAAAAATTAGCCAGGCATGGTGGCAGGTGTCTGTAGTCCCAGCTACTTGGAAGGCTGAGGTAGGAGACTGGCGTGAACCCGAGAGGTGGAGCTTCCAGCGAGCTGAGATCGCGCCACTGCACTCCAGCCTGGGCGGCAGAGCAAGACTCCGTCTCAAAAAAATAATAATAATAAATAAATAAATAAATAAACAAATAAACAAACAAACAAACCAACCAAACAGGGGTCCTCAAACTACTGTCTGTAGCGAACACTGCCTGTTCTTATCTGTGACTGCTCTTCCTGCTATAAAAGCAGAGTTAAGTAGTAGTTGCAACACAGATTATCTGGCTTGCAAAGCGTAACATATTTACTATCTGGTCCTTTATGGAAAGTTTGCTGACCTATAATACAGGAAAAAAAAAAATCACAATACTAGCTGTTAGATTAGTTGTCAACTCCTGATGCTGCCGCTGGTTATATTACTATAACCTAGATGAACAATTAAACTTTCTGTGCCTGGTTCTTCATCTGTAAAATGAAGGGATTAGATCAGTGGTCTGTACCACAGTCTGAGCCAAACCCTGCCCATGGCCTGCATGAACTTTTTTTGATAATGTTAAAGGGTTGTTAAAAAACATAAGCACATAAAAGAATAGGTAACAGAAACCACATATGGCCTACAAAGCCTAAAGTATTAGGTACTTCTTTACAGTTTTTGCTGATGCCTGCATTAGACCAAAGAACCACTTTGTTTACACTTCAGAGGTGGTAAAACTGACCCATGCACAGAGCCAGTTAACAGTACAACCAGAATGAAGACCCAGCTCCTCTAAACCCTGGCCTTTGGTTTTTTGTCCAACACTCCTTCACATCACATTCTAATCGCAGAAAAAAAGCAGTTTGGAATCCACACCCAAGGTACGGTATATTCCCTCAGACATAGAGAACCCCTTGCTTCACACTCTGTGGTCACCCTTGTCTAATCCTCTACATCTCTGATTTACATCAAGGGCCTCCTGAGTTTCCCACTTCCTTTCTGTCCCTCCCACAATGCGACCTTCATCCAGCAGCTAGATGTGAATCTCATTATGTCATTCCTGAGTTTAAAACTCTCCATGCATAACCATTTCATTTCCATTGTTATTCCTAAAACCTATGAGTTTAAACCTATCATTTTTCTTTAGATCACTGTTTCATCCAGACTGTGTAGCTTCTGACATATAGTATTTCACTATAGCATTTTCTAAAACTTCAGACTGAATTTCCCCTTTAGCTTCTGACTTTTGTAATGTTTTACAAGTTTACAAACAGGTTTCTTTTCAAGTCTTCCAGGTTATTATTAATTTCTAACTTTTTGAGATAACACTATTGCCTAGACTGTCATTATTTTTTAAAATATTCTACATCTCAATGTATTTTGTTTTCAGCCATCTTAACCGTCATAAATTAAACTCTACTGCTATTGTTTATCTATAAAAACACATAAACCCAAACACACGTAATTAAAAGCAGAAAGCAACAGCCACAGTTTCAAGCATATTTACAAATCTACTGTACCATCAATATCATTAATTTCTTGATTAAAGTGAAATAATGGAATTGGCTTACCATTGGTTTACCATAAAATGGAAATCCTTGTAACTGTCTCAAAGCATTCGTGGATGAGCCCAGTTCCTTAAATATGACAAAGGCCTGCCCCCTCATCTTCATGGTCTTTAAAGCCACAATGTCCACCACATGACCGAATTGAGAAAACAGGGCATACAGGGATCTCTTCAATTCTGTCCAAATTAGAAAAGAAACAAGTCATTGGTAATAAAATAATGACAAAAGTCTTCATAAAATGATACTGCATTGAGTTGCCTCCCCACCATTCACTTATTTATAGTTACATATATTTAATGTTTATAAAAACATACACTATTCCCATTGGCTATACGTAATTTTAAAAGTCAAATGAAACCATTATATCTATGAGTAGAAACAGACTGTACACACTGTCAATTCCTACCTATTTTTGTTTTTTAAAAGTCTTCAAATCCCTATAGGAAATGGGATAAACCATTATTTCAGGCACTAAGACGACAAGGTGAGAGGTTTTGAGGCAATACAATTTTTAAGACAGTAGTAAATAAACACATTTTAGTAGTGAACAAGTATTTTAAAAAGCACTTACCTTCCTTTTTAATTTTGTCATTCATATTGTTGATATAAATTGTATGGTTTGGTCTGATATCCATGTTTGTGTTAAATTCTTCAGAAGGAGACAGTAAAAAATCTGTTATACAAAGGAAGGAGTAAATTATACTGGACTGTGGCATAAGGACACAACACAAGAATCATTAACCTTTCACTTCTCTTTCAATCCCAATTGTCAGAAAATGTCAGTTTGGCTGAAGCCTTTAGTGTATCTCCAGCACCTACTAGCCCTCCGTTTCATACAAAAGGAGAAAAGTTTCTCATGCTCAAAACTTGGAGCACCAATACCTCGCCAGATTTTAGTAACACCATTTAATTCAACACATTTATTTTCACACTTACTTTTCACTTATGACAAGTGATATTTTCTTTCCACCTCCTCCATAATTTTAAAATGCAGATTTGAAGAAAAATGACCAAGTAGCAAATGTACATCCAGTGAAAATCATAAGGTTAGACATCAATGGAGTTTGCCAACTACTTCTTGGGTGCTCTTACAAAGTCCTTCCATACCTATTACTTAATTTGTATACAGTATCACCAAGCTGTCTGGACTCCAAGGTTACCTTTAACTGACTTGAAAGAAGGGAGCTCAATGACAGCAGTGTGGCATGACCGTTAAACTCAGATTCTAGTACCAGCCAGATGTGAATTCAAATCCTATTTATGCTTCTTATTAGCTGTTTGCCTGAGGGAAGTTCCTTATCTGTCAGGTCCTCATCAGTAAAATGAGAATGGTAACAGAACCTACCCAACCGAACTCAGAAGACTAAATGAGTTCTAGCACAGTTTTGTATCAGCGGTTAGCACTTAGAGTAGCTATTATTAACAGCTATTACCAGTTAAGGAACGTGCCTAAGGTCACACAGCTAATAAGCAACAGGCCTGGAAATTCAGCCCTTGCTTTCTCCTCTACACTTCTCTTCCTCGTCTACCACACTATTGCATTTTTTTACGTGGTTTTTACTTGCAAATTGTGAAGTTGCTTGATTTCCTTGTGTCCCACATATTCCTTTATCTCACAAATATTTACAGAGCATCCACTGTACGTGAACAGCATTGGATGATTGACAAGGGAAGAGCCTACAAGCAGGGGCTGCACTTGTGCAGGTAACAGGTAAAACGTAACGCTTCTCCAAGCCTTGGGACCCCCTAAATCGAAATCTGGAGAAGCGGCAAGGGTCACAAAGGAGACGACGAAAGGGAAGTGACTGAGGCAGAGGTCAAACTGAAGGTAGGGGGACAAAGGGGAGGCTCTTGCGGGGTTTCATGCGAGGTTTGATCGTGGGCTGGACTGTTACAGGGGCACCCTGAATTACCCGCCACTACCAAAAGGAAACCGCTGGAAGACACCTGAAAGCGCAGTGAACTGTCAGCGCCTCGCACAAGCAGACGGACATTATCCTTTACTTCGTAAGCGCAAGCCTCCCGCCTCTCCAGACACAAGCACCTTCGCCCGAGGCCCCCTAACGAAGTCCGAGGGAGCTGCCACGCGATGCCCGGCCCCTGAGTCAGTCTCCCATCTCTTCCTCGCCCCCGGCCTACCCGGGTACTCCGAGATCCAAATCCGGGCCAAACGCGTCCCCACCCCAGCTTCGCGCTTCGTCCGCTCCCAGCTGCAACAGGGGCGAGAAGGGCCGAGGAGCCAGGAAAACCGAAACAGCGAGGTAAAAAGTGCACGAACCCACCTAAGGCCTACGCAGTCTCCCGTAAGAACCAAAAGCAGGAAACGGAGCCAGGCACCGGAAGTAACGTTGCCACGCTCCTCAATCGAGCGCCCACAAGTCTACAAGCCGAGCGCAGAGCAGATCGATGCTTCCTGGTCTCTGGCGGCCCAGGCTGGTAATCTCTTTGCGCGTGCGTATGCCCTGCGGGCAGGAGAAGAGTCCGGAAATGGAAATGGGGAAAGGGACGGGGTTTGTGGGGACAATGCTGCGAGGGAATAGGGAAGAAGAGTGAATCATTTCCCTTACCACGACCTTGCGAAGCTTTACCCCGCGCAAGAGTGCCTTCCACCTTTACAAATCCTATGTAATTTTACAGGCTCTGCCCCTCATGCCACGGGGCAGTTAGTCCTGGTTTCGCCCTTCTTTGGGCTCTGGCTGCCCCGGTTTAAAATCACCTTTAGGATAGCCAGTTCCTCCGGCCTCCAAGTCTCCTCTGATTCCTGGGGCTCTGCAGGAACTGTCCTCCAACACTCTGCTGATGAACTTGAATCTCAGAGGCTACCCAGTTTGAGGGCCCAGGGCAGACAGAAATGGTGTCTGGCCAATTCTCATCTCTCACCAGATAAGGCAACCATGCTGAGTAGAACCCAGTCATCTGTAAGATCATCTGCCTCAACTCACTCGAAAAAATAATTCCCTACCACCCTTCCCACTCTTTTCTTCCCACAAAAAGTCTAGATTTTTCTAGGGTAATCTAACGAGTTAGTATTTATGCCAAGCTGAATGGGAATTCCCAAAAAAATTCCCATGCTTTCATTCATTCATCCATTCATCAGAAGTCTGTAAAGCATTACCTGGAATATGAAATGGTTGTTAAGAGTCAAGTGGAACCTAATCTTGTACCCTCTGCTTAACTAATCTCTCTGATCTTCACTTTTTTCGTCTGTAAAATAGGGATCCTAATAGTATCTCCTTCTAGTTGTTGTAGGCATTAAATGAGCTAAAATAAATGTAAAGTGGTTGGCACATTACCAGACACAAAATAAATGCTCAAAAATGTTATTTCTGAATTCTGGCTCTAACCTGGTTATATTGGTGAGGCTCAAAAATGTTATTTCTGAGTTCTGGCTATAACTTGGTTATATTGGTGAGGCAGGTAGCTGTCAAATAAGTTAGTTTTATCAGCTGGGAATTTTTATTTTTTAAAAAACACCTAAAGTTGCAACAACTTGAAAATAATATAAGCTTCTTAAGGGTGGGGATTTTGTCTGCTCTGTTCACTCAAGTACCCTTAGTAATGAGACTAGTGACTGATAATTAATATATATTGGATAAATTAATGAATGACATGGAAAACTAGGCAACAGTAAACAAATATGCTTTGAACATGCAGATGAGTATAGAAAATGTTAAGGGATCACAGAAAAACATCCTTTTATTATATAGATCTAATACTACAAGAAATGGCTGAGTGTAGTAGCTCACACCTGTAATCCCAGCATTTGCGGAGGCTGAGATAGGAGGACTGGTTGAGGCCAGGAGTTTGAAATCATCCTGGGCAACATAGTGAGATCTCATCTCTGAAATAAATAAATAAATAAATAAATAAGAAGAAATAAATGAGAAATTCCTATCTCAGTCAAAGAATTATAAGTATATCTTTAACAAATTAAAAGAGAATATAAACTTAATATAAACAATTTCTAAATAACAAAGGACAAGCTCTTCTGCGTATTAGTATGAGCATCTCAACAGTTAGTTCTATTTGTTGATAATGAGGACGGCTAAACTACTGAGAATAAACTATACTCTTTATTATATAAGGGGATCTAGCCAAGAGTTGATAACTGTTAAAAGAGAATAAGATGTGATTATGCAAAGACACTCCAACCTAGAAGAAAATACCACAGGAAACACAGAGGCCTGAAGACAGACTGCATATCATGTTCTATTAACAATTAAATTACAGCTATTGTACATTACACTGTGAGAAGCAAATCATCCATTGCCAACTCAGCTGCAATGGTCTGCATGCACTTTTCCAGGTTCTTCTGAAAAGAGCCAGTGCACTGTCCTTGGGCAGTCACTCTGTGCATTCCAGTAACCCGTTAATGATTCTCAGTGGTTTCCTGAATGATCTGAGAAGCCAGCAATTGAAAACAGTGCAGGAAGGGAATGATAGGGATCGAGTAGCTTTTCTGGTTTTGTGAGAAACCTTGCATAGCCTGGTTATATAACTATATTAAGAATATTATAGCAGCTAAACTATGGTCACATGTACTGTAAAACATCATCACTTTATAACCAGATCCACTTCTTGAGGGTCAGATCAGGAATCAGATGTCCAAAACTCACATTTTTAAAAACTAGAAGGGCAAATGAGTTTTGTTAGTTCTGCTCAGTCTGTTCTTTCATATTTGGGTTAGGCATCGTGATTTACTTTCCTGTGAAACAGGTTTTTTTTTAATCGAGAGAAACAAGAAGGCAGCGCCATAACCACCCTATCCAAGTGTCATGTATCTGCAGATGATAAAACTCGCTTATTTTCGGAGTAGCAGAAAAATTACTACAAACAGTAGGGAATAAAACTGTGCCAAGATGTCTAAATTGTGAGGATGATAACTGAGGTGTCTCTTAGTGACTCCAAATACACATATATTTTCTACCTTATCTGTACCTGTTTTATGTTTCTCATTAAATGTTTTTGGTATCCTGCTGCAGTAGTTTTGAGGAGCCATGTATAAAGGAAAATGCATCATAAAACTGGTGGATAAATTTTGTCTTATTTATGTTAGATAGAGCCACAAAATGTATGGCAATTCGTCTGTATCTTCTCTCTCTCCCCAGATGGTGATTACATTAAGAAATTTATCTAGAGTGAAATTATTTTCACAACAAGCATTAAACAAATCTAGGCGCTATTGTTGAGCATCAAATCAGGTTTATGTTTTCCTGGGAGGTTGGGACAATATTGGCTGAAACTTCCTAAAAAGCACCACTCTCCCTCCCCCAGTTCAGGGAGGAAATAATTTTGTGCAATTAATTTTCTTTCATTTTACTTCTTACTATTTCATTCTTTGTGGATACAGTCTTGTTTTTAGGAATGAAGAAAACCCGAATGTGACTATTGCCCCTGATGTGTACCACTGTATTAATGTTAAGAATAGTGTGTCTTTCACATGCACCAAAATACCCTCTCCCCAGAATAGGTGATATCTGAGGTAGGTTATGAGAATGTGCACATTCCATAAAGTTTGGAAATGGTAGTTTTTCTTTGAGGACCTGATCATTAATCCAAAGAAGTATGGGGAAAACCTGAACTTTTTTGGTGAACTTTTTGTGAGACGTGTAGGTTGTGCTCAGTATTGTATCACCTGCCCTCCCCTAAAGCCAGCTAAAGTAGCATCATACAACTGCCGTTCTCTTTGAGACTAGAAAATTAAGATTTCAGTCCCATGAGATGCCCCCATGAAACAAAATATTATGCACACACAACTTTTAAATATAGTGGGTTTTGCTTCTCCTATAATTAATCACTGTAAATTTTTTTGAGTCTTAAGCCTTAAGACAGTTTGGAAATACAAATTTTTAAAAGAACAGCTTTAAAAAAAAAAAAAAAAAAGACTTCCAGGCCCTGACTGTAATTTCAAAAGTGATATATCGTTGATTTCATGGGCATTCCCCAGATATCTTAATCCAGTGCTGAGAAGCTGCATTTGTAGCAAACTTCCAGATGCTGCTGATGCTGCTGGTCCCATACCACATTTTGGGTAGCAAGAACCTAAACATTTCTTTTTTAAGAATGGTTGGGGCCAGGCGTGGTGGCTCAGTTTGTAATCTCAGCACTTTGAGAGGCCGAGGCGGGTGGATCACGAGATCAGGAGTTCGAGACCAGCCTGGCCAACATGGTAAAACCGTGTCTCTACTATAAATACAAAAATTAGCTGGGCGTCGGTGTAATCCCAGCTAGTCTAGAGCCTGAGGCAGGAGAATCACTTGAACCCAGGAGGCGGAGGTTGCAGTGAGCCAAAATCACACCACTGCACTCCAGCCTGGGCAACAGAGCTAGACTCTATCTCGAAAAAATAAAGGAAAAAAAAAATGAATGGTTGGTAGGTCAGGCGTGGTGACTCATGCCTGTGGTCCTAGAGCTTTGGGAGGCTGAGGTGGGTGGATCACTTGAGGTCAGGAGCTTGAGACCAGCCTGGCCAACATGGTAAAACCCTGTCTCTACTAAAAAAAAAAAAAAAAAAGCCGGGTACAGTAGTGGTACAGTAGTGCATGCCTGTAGTTCCAGCTACTTGGGAAGCTGAGGTGGGAGAATTGCTTGAACCCGGGAGACGGAGGTTGCAGTGAGCCAGGATTACACCACTGCACTCCAGCCTGGGTGACATACCAAGACTCCATCTCAAAAAAAAAAAAAAAAAGAAAAAGAATGGTTCTAGTATCAAACTGTAGTTATCTTTGGAGCCACAGAGATTCTATCAGATACAGAATCCTATCTTCTTATCCAAACACAAATCAACTATTTCTTTCAATGGAGCTCGTATTTATTTGAAACTTTATTTTAACTGCCTTCTACTGGGCATTTGGAAATAAACCTGAAATGAGAGAAAGAACGTCTGGAATATGTATTCTTTTTAACAGGCGATTGCTTGTTTGGGGAGCCCTGGGTCACTTTCTAATTTGTGGTAGTCATTTCAGCTGTTCACAAATATTGTGATTCTTGTTCCTTCCAGGCTCATGGAGGGCTTGAACTACTCTACATCCTTTGAAAATGGGCATGGCCATATCACTGCTTTGGCTAATGAATTGTGAGAGCATAAGACATGCATCACTTCCAGGTAGGAACATCACAGGCCAGTGCACAATTTGCCAGGTGCCTTTTTCCTGTCCTTGTGATCTTGGAAACATATCCCAAGATAGAACCTCTGTCAAGTGTAGGCCTTAATGATTAAAGGACACCCTCCTCCTGCCCAACACACACACACACAAACACACACAAGTTCAAATTGGTCATGTAATATAAGCAAGAAATAATTAACTGATATTTAGGGGATATTTGTTAATGCAGCATAGCCTAGCCCCTCCTGACTTTATACATTGATCAAAATCACCTCTGAGAAATAATTCTTGGCTGGGCGTGGTGGTTCACACCTGGCCTGTAATTGCAACACTTTGGGAGGCTGAGGCAGGCGGATTGCTTGAGGTCAGTAGTTCAAGACCAGCCTGGCCAACGTGGTGAAACCCCATCTCTACTGAACATACAAAACTAGGCAGGCATGGTTGCATGCGCCTGTAATCCCAGCTACTCAGGAGCCTGAGGGAGGAGAACTGCTTCAACCCAGGAGGCGGAGATTGCAGTGAGCTGAGATCCTGCCACTGCACTCCAGCCTAGGCCACAGTGCAAGACTCTGTCTCAAAAGAAAAAAAGAATTCTCACAAAGTTCAAAAGAATTTTAAACTATTTCATGGCTACAAACTATTTTTGGTACATAAGAGATTATATGTCTGAGGTGACTCATACCTTTTAAAGGGGAAGTCAAAGTAATCAATGTTCTTCTGCATAACTGACATTCAAAAAAAAAAAAAAACAAAGTAATCAATGTATAGCTATACGATCCATCTTCCGAGTGACCTTTATTGAGTAATTTAATCCCACATTTATTAAGCACCTATGTAAGATGACTATACATGAGAAAATATGTTAGGGCCAAGCTTAGAGAAGAATTTGTGGTTGGTAGCATTTTCACAAACCTTTAGAGAAGGATTCTGAAGACATAAAGAGATACCATGCTCATGGTCTAATTGTAGGTTGGTAGAATCATCTTGCAACACAAGATCAGGTGTGTATAAAACGTATCAGGCAAGATTTAACCTCAGGAGACAGGTTGGATTCTTATCACAAAGAAGTTGAAAGAAAAGATTCTGAAGCCTCTAGTTTGAATTGCAGATTATGCACGGACATGACAACCCTGAAAATTATTTCTGTCTAGGGAATCCAAAACAATTATGTAAATGAGGCTGATACTTCCTATTCTATTTTAAGGTGAATGTGGGTCAGTTCAAGTATTGTAAATTTCTCTATCATTCACTAACAGAAACATCATCACAAGGGTTAATGAGTTTATTAAAATTGGTGGTGAAAAAATAAGAAATTGTGTTTGTCTCATTGATATTGGATGGTTGCTCTTTAATCATAGTCTTTGTTCAGCTTTAATATGAAGCTACTTCCTGACATTTAATGTTACCAAATTACTTCAGCTTTCCAAAGATATTAATATAACTTATAATGCATTTTGTCATCTCAGTAGAGGATTATGAGTAAGACTGGTCAGTTTAGAAGCCTGAAAGAAATTAGTTCTAACTTATTTCCTTGTGGCTGAAATTGCAAATGTCAGATTCCATTACAAGAGGCTGAGATGAGAAGAGCTCATTCCTTCCTTCCGTTAACATAGGATATCCCAGAAGTCTTTGTACAGTGTCAAGCTTTAAATGCTTTAAGTAGCCTAAAACCATACTAAGACTTTGGGACTGTCTTACCTTTATTTGGCACCTACAACATAGAAAATTCTATATCTTACCTTTATTGGGCACCTTCACTGTCTTACCTTTATTGGGCACCTACAACATAGCAAATCCTATGTTAGCTGTTGGAGATACAGTAGTGAGGAAGACAGGCATGGTCCCTGCTGTCACAGAGCTTCCTATCTCACAGATGTCAGATCAACATGTCAGCGTTTGGCAGTTGTGAATAACTACTATGGAGGTGCTCCCATTACTGTTGCTGCATGACAAACTACCTCAAAAAGTTATTATTTAAAACAACAACTGTTAGATTATGCCTCATGAACCCGGTAGATCAGGAATTCAGTCAAACTGTGGCAGGTGAATGGCCTGGTCTAAAGGATCCAAACAGTTTCACTCCCATGTTTGATGGTAGCAGTGGCTAAAAGGCTAAGCTCAGATGAGACTGTCAACTGGAGCAGCTACACAGGTTATTTTCAGCCTGGTGGTCTCAGGGTTGTTGGATTTCTTACATGGGTGCCAGGTTCCCCCAGACCAAGCATTCCAAGGAAATTAGGTGGAAGCTTCATGATGCTTTGGACCTTGCCTGGAAAGTCACACAACAAAACTTCTAGCAATTTCTGTTGGCTGCAAGTGAGCTATGAGGCCAGCCAGCTTATATTGAAGGAGAAGGGAATTGGACTCCATTACTTGGTGCGAGAATGGAAAATTTACATTGTAGACCACTTCTGGGAAGGAAGAGACTATTCTGGTGGAGGGACAGGCTTTCTAGAATTAAAGGTAAGAAGGAGCTGGTAGTTAGAAAAGTAGTAAGTAGGAGGAAGGCAACAGAGAGTTCCCCAGGCAGAATACTTCTTGCAAAGGTCTGAGATGGAAAGGATTTTGCCAAATTTGAGGAAGTAATTTAACAATGGTACAAAAAGTTTTGAAAATCAGGCAGAGCCTGGCGCGGTGGCTCATGCCTGTAATCCCAGCACTTTGGGAGGCCGAGGCGGGCGAATCACGAGGTCAGTATCTCCTCTGCTATATTCTATTAATTGAGATAGTCACAAAGACCTTCCTAGATTGAAAGAGAGAGGACGTAGATTCTAGTCTTGATGAGGGAAGTAGAACATTTCTGGAAGTTTGTGTGAGACCAGAGATATTCTTATAGCCAGTTTTAGAAAATATCGTCTGTTTCATGGGCTTTCTAGAGGAATGGCTTTTGCACACTTCTTCATGGGTGGGGGTCACCATGAATTTCCTCAAGGTGCCTCAAGCCTTTGTTCCACGGATGCCTCTGATATAGAGGCTATAACAGAGTCTGCAGTTTTTATGTGAAGAGAGATATTAATACTTGTTATTTTCCCCACAGTCTTGCAATCAACCCAGAACTGAAGGGAAGGGGAAGAAACTGGACAAGCCTGATAGTGACATTCACAAACAGTGGAGGAAGCCAAGTACCAAGGTAGATTGCACATCCCTCTCCACTGGGGATCCTGTGAAAAAGAAAACACCATCAGAATCCACAGACCTCTTAATCTTTAGATTGAGAAAGTATGGATTCTACATTTCTATCCGTCTACATCATGGGGGAGCCGTGTTCAACTACTAACAACAGAGGCTCATTTGCAGTGGCTGAAACTCACGAAGGATTATTGTGTAAAAGACACCTGAAGATCAGCAGTTCAAGGCTGTTCCACAGAGTCTTCACAGACTGAGAGAACTTCTATCTTTCCACTTTATTTTCTTGATCTATTTTTCTCCTTTCATTCAAAAGGTGACTTCACAGTTCCAAATGGCTGCTGAAGTTCCAAGTAGGAAGGAAGGAGAATGGCTTTGCCCACTGTCTTTTTTTTTTTTTTTTTTTTTTTTTTTTTTTAGAAAGGGGGTCTTGCTCTGTCACCCAGGCTGCAATCATGGCTCACTACAGCCTTGAACTCCTGGGCTCAAGTGATCCTCCTCAGCCTCCCAAGTAGCTAGGAGGCTTATGCCACCAGGTCCAGCTAATTTTTATATTTCTTTTTCTTTTTCGTAGAGAGGAGGTCTCCTTCTGCTGCCCAGGCTGGTCTCAAACTCCTGGCCTCAAGCGATCCTCTCACCTCAGCCTCCCAAAATGTTGGGATTACAGGTGTGAGCCACTATGCCAGCCCCCACTGTCTTTCAGATAGGCTTCAAAATTATACTTCCATCTGTATTACTTTGGATAGAACTCAGTTACATGGGCTCACCAAGTTAAAAAAAAAAAAAAAAAGCAGGGGGCCAGGAGATGTAGTTTCTTGGCAGAAGATACTGCCCAAGATTTTGCTATTGAAAGGCAAAGAGTAAAAATTAATATTTGGAAGCAAGAAGCCCTCTCTGTCAAATGTACTACTTAAGAGATTTAAAAAAAAATATTTACCCACCAAGTTACATGGATCATAAAGACCTTTCTGGTGATATGTAATTGCAACAGTTCTCCTTTTTAATTGCCTACAAGAAATGTGAAATTTACTTCAATATTTTGAAATCAGAGGTGGGAAGCAGATTTTGTAGAACCCATTTCCTCACCCTAAACAGTTGACAGCATACAAACCATGTTTTCAACCTCCCCTAATTTCAAAGCACAATTCACTCTCTTGACATAATCACTAAAGTTACAGCTAATGTAAGAGGTAAGAGGATGATTAGAAACTTCAAGGAGTTCTGAAACATTCAACGAGATGTTCCATGTAACTTGTGTTTCTGATGCTAAGTAACAAAGCCAGCAATTTAGGCCATTGTCAATATTAAGATATTTGCTCAGTGTCATATACGTAGTAATGTGCATGACAAAAAAATGTTTTGAAATATTTCAGTTTTCTTCATCTGCAAACATCTTACACTCAAAAGACTCAGCAAAGTTCCATTTCTTTCCTGAGGCTTTTCCCAGCACCAGTGTTCTACCATCTCTCATTTCTTTGTACTCGGGGACTGATTCCACTGTTTGCATTTCACCATTAGTATCAACATTTCAGAAACATTAAGCAAACATTTAACATTACTCCCAAACACTTCAGTACTTCATTGTGGCCTGCTAGTGTGTAGAGTTACTATCTTTCCAAGTTCAGTGTGAGCTCTTTTCAGTGGACTCTTCCAGAGTCCTTGCTTCATATTTTTTTATATCATTCCATTTTAGGCATTAAATATTTCCAGGCGGATAGAGTCCTACAGGTTGCCCTGGCAGCAGGCAGAAGAACAAGGGGGCGCATATATCAACCAGCTCATTGGATGTTTCCGCTAAGGAAAAAAAGTACTCAGTTATTTGAATCTCAAAAGCAAACTATATCATGTCTTTCGGAATGGCTAAAATGAGGAAGACAATTGTTGATAGAAGAGCAAATTTTTATAACCACTGTGTAAAACTATTTACGTTTATCTATAAAAGCTGAACTTACAGCTGGGCGTGGTGGCTCACACCTGTAATCCTAGCACTTTGGGAGGCCGAGACAGGTGGATCATTTGTGGTCAGGAGTTTGAGACCAGCCTGGCCAACATAGTGAAACCCTGACTCTACTAAAAATACAAAAATTAGCTGGGCATGGTGGTGGTTGCCTGTAATCTCAGCTATTGGGGAGGCTGAGGCAGGAGAATCACCAGAACCCAGGAGGCAGAGGTTGCAGTGAGATCACGTTATTGCTCTCCAGCTGGGTCACAAGAGCAAAATTCTGCCAAAAAAAAAAAAAAAAAGAGAAAGAAAAAAGCTGAACATAGGTATATTTTATGTCTCAGAAACTCTACTTTAAGTTTAAATACTCATCAGAAATGCACAGGCACATGCAAAAACAACAAAAACAAGCACTAGAATGTTCTGAGCAGTATTCATAATAGCCCAAAAACTAGAAATTACTCGTAGGTCCACCAACAGTATAATGGATAAACATTAAATGTAGATTGTTCATACAGTAGAGTGTAAGACAACGACAAAAAATGAACAGACTCTTTCTACACACAAACAGCCTGGATGAATCTCACAAGCATAATGTTGAGTGAAAGAAGCCAAAATTGGCCTTACTGTATGGTTTCATTTATGTACATTTCAAAAACCGGTGAAACTAATCTATCTTATTAGAAATCAGGGTAGTGGTTACCCTTGCTGGGGAGGAAAAGGAGCAGTGTTCAGTGAGGGCTTCTGGGCCGACGGGAGTGTGGAGCTCTTAATCTGGGTTCTGGTTGCAGGGATGTGATGTGTTTGCTCTGTGGAAAAGACGCTGATCTGTATATTTATGATTTGTGCGTTTTTTCTGAGTATGTTATACTTAATAAAAAGTTCACTAGAAAACAAACACCAAAAATGGCAAGCTGTGGGATGCAGTAGGCAACCCCCATCCTCAGGTCTCCACATGCTACGGCACACTATAAAATACCCAGACATGCTTTCACTCTAATATGATTCTAAGCATCTATTAAAATCCCACTGAAAAAAGACTAGAAAAAAAATTATTTCATTTTAGGCCACCGTAGGAAATTCCAGTCACCAAGGAGTGGGCTCTGGGGCAAACCGCTCCGCTGTGCTGGAGCTGACCATCCCCGATGTGTGTGGCAGAGCAGAGCATCCTTTACAGAAGAATGAGAGACTGGAAGGCTGCTGCTACAACCACATTTTCTAGATTTCTTCCTCATCTTCTCTTCCATGACCCCCCTTTTCTCTCTTTCTTTCCGTGTCAGAGGCCTTCTGGGCTGGCACCATTTGCTTTCAGGATGGACAGCTGGCTGAGAAAAGTGCCTGTATTTCTCTTCTCTCATTGGCATCTGTCTTAACCCTCCTTATGGCAGCTGCTGTGAGCTCACGTATCCTCTGTGTGCTGTGTTTTCCAGCCCCAAATTGCCGAACCTGCCCTGTTTGCTGTTTCTGGTGGTGCAGAGCATTTCAAAATTAAAAATTTAAGACATTCTCCCTCTCTGTCTGCTTTCTTGATGGCATACTTGTCAATCTCGAAGTGCTACACTACACAGCTCAGAAAAAACATAATCAAGGAGAGAAAATAAAAAAGAGGTGATACGGATGCACAGACTGATGGAAGGTGAAAATGGACATGTGGCCAGCTGCTCCCATCCCATCAGCTCATTACGGGGCACGCTCTGCTCATGCAGGAGTACAGGTAACAAGAAGCACAAAGGACATCAGGCAGGCTGTCCACAGCTCCCCACCTATAGGGGTTCCAAGATGAGGACAAATGCATATGTAATCAACAATGAGAAGCCTCAAATTAATAATAACACAGTGATGAAATGGAAATGACGCAAGGGACACTGAAGGGCCATGGGGCCCTCTGGGGCAGTGTCAATTTCATAAACAAAGCCTCATGGAATGCAGACAGGTTAAAATTGGAAACACTTTCCTCGAAGCCCAAGTCTGAGGCTGGTTTGAGAGATTAGTGGAGCATGCAGCAGATTGGCTCAATAATCATGAAATATAGAGAGCACAAAAGTTAGCTCTGTGCACTTTATTTAGGGGCTTTTACTGCGGAAGATTATTTCTGAAGAAAGGGGACTAACTGAAGGTAATTGAATAAAGCTAAGAAAATTTTCGCCCAGAGAAGTAAAATCTAGTCCGTAGTGGAAGACTTGTTAAGACACAAATTGTGAAAGTTCTGTCACTCATTACACTTGAGGAACGTAGCCTTCCTCCCTCCCTTCACCCTAAAGCACAGTTTAGGCTTAAGATCTGCCTGCTTTGAGTCCGATGTGTTTGCTGGGACATCAGAAGTGGGAAATTGAGAAAAGGGAAGAACATCAGTTTGTTCCTTCAACCCTCCATTCCCACCCCAGATATAAAATAACAAAGAGTCATCAAACCACCTAATCCAGCTATGAAAAGATAAGCCCAATGTGATGGCGCCCATCTCATCCATTTCTGATTACTGTGATTTCCTGGTCCACAGACCAAATGCAGTACGTTAGAGAAAAACAGCCCAAGTTCTATTGAAACTGCAGGAAGTAAAATACCCATGATGCTCATGAATGTGTCCCACTGCCTAGCTTAAGAATCATTATCTATAACACCACCAAAAGATAAAAATGAGTACAATGCTTAACAGTAAAAATCACTGGAACAAACACTGTTATGGTGTTGACCGTGTGCCAGTGGATGTGCTAAGCATTTTACAGGTACTTACAGCTACAACCCTGTGATGGAGATATTACAACGAGGTCTGTTTCTGAAAATGAGGAAACTGTGAAAAGGAAGATCATCCATTCGTTCACTCAACACATACCACTGAACTGCCATTGCATGTCTGGACGTAGAAAGTCTGCTCAATTCCAGATGAGCGCTGAACAGCACATGGTCCAAAGCTGATCTACTAGCTCACCAGGGCTGCCTTAACAAAATACCACAGACTGGGTGGCTCAAGAAACAAAAATTTATTTTCTCACAGCTTTGGAAACTGGATAGACAGGATCCAGCTGTCGGCAGGTTTGGTTTCTTCTGAAGCCTCCTCCTGGGCTTGCAGACAGCTGCCATCTCACTGCGTCCTCATGGGGCCTTTCCACCATGTGCACTCCTGGTCTTTCCAGGAGTGTCTTAATCTCCTGTTCTTATATGGACAGCAGCCTGGTTGCATCAGGGCCCACGCTGATGGCCTCGTTTTAACATAATTACATCTTTAAAGGCCCCATCTCCAAACACAGTCACATTCTGAAGCACTGGGGGTTAGGGCTTCCACATATGAGTTTGAAAGGGATACAATTTAGTCCATAACAGCTGGGAGGACAATTTGATTCGTCAGTATAATGGACTTGAACTTCATCCCTCTAAGTCGGAGCTGGAAGGCTTTTTTCCCCAAGCAATGTTCACAAAAAGGGGAAGCTCTCAAGGCCTAAACCCTGATTACCATTGCGTGCAGGGGAGGAACTCCACTGAAGCAATCTGCTCCTGTTGTTTGTCATCCAACAACCCACCAGCTATAATACAATGATGGCTTTTATGGACCAACGGAAGCAACTGTGTCCAGTCACCCAGAGTGCATGTTAAAAAAAAACTAAAAAGGAAATATCTGCTTATACTCTGTTTTTCTTCCTTTTTTACCCCTCTTAATGGCCTTCTGAATCAAAAGTAAATAAACTGGATTTTGGCAACCCTACCACACAAAGTCAAATTCATGCCTCCAGTGAGCCCTTCTGTGCTTATCGTGTTCATCCTTGCTCTGAGGCACTTCAAACACTGTTGATTTATTCTTCCATGAATTTGAATGAGGACCACGTTGCAGAACCCTATTGTTCCTGCTCTTCCGATGGGATTTCACAGTCTATCTGCCCACTTATTAAGAGCACCTACTCCTTCCAGTTTTCAGAATTTATTCTGATTATATTTTCTCTTAGTCTTCTTAATCTTGAAATAAGGTACTTTAGGACCCAGAAGTGTATTATAGCCACCAAAACATTCATTTAGTTCAATCCCTCAAGACTGTTTGGAAGAATCATTTTTAAAAGTTTCAAAAGGAGTATTTGTGAGCAATCACAATGCATTGCCTATACCGTGCTTTGAAAATATGTTCCCAACTTAAAATTTCTGGATCCGTTTGGAAGACAGAAAAATAAACAGTTCAGATGCAGCCAGTCATAAGATAAAGATTATTGTATGTTTATATATAACCATGTTTTTCTCTTTTTCTGAAACTCTTTGTAAATATTCAAGATTTGGAAATGTAGGTTCTATATGGCGTCATAGCTTCTTGTCTTGAAAGCCTGCAGATAACTGGGTGCAGAGTCTGACTTCCTCCTGCTTTAAATTAAGGAGGCTGACTCTGATGGAGAATCAAAAGCAATAGTCTGCTTACTTGTGAGAAACCCCTCTTTGCACAGAAGAGGAAGATTCCCAGCTTTCTGCATTCTCTCCTGAGTTCAGTGTGGGCTCCCTCTGTGACTCCAGAGATCGTTTCACATCCCATTGCCTTGTGTTCCTTCTCATTAAGACAGCAGTAACTTCACCAGTTTCCTGCATCACAGAAGCATTATGTGGAATAATTAAGGGTTAATTAATTAATTGGAGAAAAACCACATTAGAGAGATAATAGAGGTTTCTACTGAATTTTCTTGGCTTTGGGCAAGGCCACCTCTAAGTCGGTTTTAATCAGAAGCATAGGGCCTCAATTTTTCATTACCAGTCACACTTTGAGGTTTAAAATGAACATGAATCTCTAATATAATTTTTTCTAAATCAGATTTTTTCCCCTGCAAGACTGATTTCTAGTATCACATCACTGAGTTAATCAATATATCTTGTACTAAATTTAGTAGTTCTATTGTGAATTCATGAAAATGACAAGGACTTTTTTCTCTGCTTTTAATATGCTTTATCATTGTTGTTATTGTTGCTTATTTATGGTAAATGGAAGAAATTCCATAGTCCTACATGGATTTGCTTCTTTTCATCTTTTTTTCTTCAGAGACAATCTCAGCCAAAACCCAGGACCGTAAAATGACAGCCCCTCAGTGGAAAGTGAAAGATTAAAAACAGTCTGCGATCAGCTGCTGATCTGATTATCCAAGAGGTGGTTTTCTGGGGTGCTCATGATAGAGCTGTTTTCCTCCCTGTTTCCCTCCTGGAGCTCATCCTGTTCATGAGAGATGGGCTAGAGCAGGATATGGAGCCCAATAGGACTGCATTAATGGTCTGGCCTCCCTGCTTCTGGGAAAGGGAGCGCCAGGTCTGTTTGACCTTAGAGTGCCCCCCATTCAAGCACCTTGAGCTCTCTAGATCACTGTTGCCCCGGGGGTGGCTGAACTTGCACTTCGTGGCGGCCTTCCTTTATTGCAAGCAGCACAGGATCTCGGATTTGCCTTCCAGAGGAGGTGAGGCATCCACCACCTCACAGAGCCCCTGAATCCCCTCCTCACAGTCAAATCAAATCAAATCACTTTGCTTAAGGCAGAAAACCATAACTCTAAGTACAGCCTCCACTGTTTTCCAGTGTCCTGAAAATATACTGTTACAGTCCTCAAAAAAACACATAGTCCTCTGCTATTCATGAAAAATCGGCTCAATTGTATCCCATTCATTCAACTAATGTTTATTGATTACTGATATGTGACACTTTGCTAACTACTAGGAAGAAGAAGATGCAGTCTGCCTCAGTGAGGTCAAACTTTTAATGGGGGTAGTCAGGAGAACAATATGGCAAGGCAAGGACATGAAGCCCCAATCCACTGGTGTCAGCGCTTCATAGTAAACCTGAACATCTGGTCAAAGACCGAGTGGACAGGTAGGAGAAGTTTTGGGAGAAGACAAAATTCTCTAGAGATTAAATACTCAAAGTCCAAATCTGGGAATACTTAGAGCTCATATTCTTGGGCTAGAAATTCCTGTATTTTTGTTGGATTTAAACAAATTTTGTTGGTAAATTCTTCAGGATAAAGCTGCTTGCTTTTATCCATCTCATGTCAAATTTCTTTCCACTAATAATGGAGTGATAAGAGGAGGCTCAGAGATAATCCAACATCTTGGTAATCCAAGAGAAACCTCAGAGATAAACCAACCTCCTCACTCTAAAGGTAAAAAAACACTAACTCCTAAGCTAAATTATTTGCTCCAAGTCACATTGCTACAAAATGAACTGTGGTTAGAACTCAGTTTCCCATCTAATCTCATGTTCCTTCATAATAAGAAAGTACTATGTGATTTATGTTATTTTCCCATTATGCATTTTCTTTAATACTTTTAACTCTGTGGAGAAATCTGTTCAGGTGGATAGATAAACCACGTTAACAGAATTAACTAAGTGGGGCGTGGTGGTTCACGCCTATAATCCCAGCACTTTGTGAGGCTGAGGCAGGCAGATCCCTTGAGGTCAGGAGTTTGAGACCAGCCTGGCTAACATAGTGAAACCCTGTCTCTACTAAAAATACAACAATTTGCTGGGCGTGGTGGCGCACACTTGTAATCCCAGCTACTTGGGAGCCTGAGGTGGGAGGATCACTTAAATCCAGGAGGCAGAGGTTGCAGTGAGCCAAGATGGTGCCACTGCACTCCAGCCTGAGGAGTGACAAAGTGAGACTCCATCTTAAAAAAAAAAAGAATTAACTAAAATGTGCCTCGGTAGGTTGCAAAATGGCCACAAGTTATTTCCCTCCTTCACTGTTTGAACATATTCTTCACCTTCTGACTTGTTTTGACCAAGGGGACATTAACAAGATGAAGCTAGCTGAGGCCTCAGTGGTGCTCAGGTTTTGGGGCATACTTTCTTGCTGCAGTGGAACCCAGTCCCCACGTGGAGTCCAGGCTAGTGAGAGACAGGTGGGCCGGTTGGAGCAGTTGCCCCTGCCGCTTCAGCCATTAGCCTTGGCCAACTCACCAACTGACTACAGATGCTTGAGTCTGCAGGCCCAGCTGAGATCAGCCAACCCCAGCCCAGACAGAGAACTGCCCAGCCCACTCTTCGGCTAAATCAATGGCTATCCTTTTAAGTCTTTGATAGTTGGAGTAGTTCATTGCAAAGCAAAAGTTAGCTAATCCAATGAATATAAGAATGAATGATGAGCATAGAACAAGTGAGTTCAAGAGAAGAGAGTGCTCTGTTGCTAGCCACAGGAAATGGCTTGTGGCTTCTTTGAAACCTAAACTTTACATACCATACAGCAGAACCTTAATGCTGAATTTGCTGGGTTTTTTTTTTTTTTGGAATAAAGGCAGAAATTATATTTTATCTGTTCCTCCCTAGGAGAATCTTCCTCATGTGACGGATTCAAGTTCTCATTACACTTATTCATAATTTAATTCCAAATCTTGGCCAATAGCTCTTCACTAATTAACAAAAATTTCCAAATAAAAGCCCCCTCCCCCCACCCCCCCACAGGCACACTATGCTACCAGATGCAGAATTGTGCCTCCTCTTACAGGACCATCTATCCAGGAGGCTGCATATTGTGCTCTCTTAGAGCCAGAGCTCTGTTTACCATGGATCCCTGCCAAGATAACCCTTGGCATCCTTCAAAGATTTCTCTTTTAACAAGAGCAACTCTATAATACAATATGCTTTCAAGGAGCTGAAATATAACCCTGATAGAATATAAAGATAACTCCGTGTACTAAATAGAGTCAACACTATTTCCTGTACTTTGGGGCAAGAAAACATAAAAGTAAACACTCTGCAAGTCTATTCTGAAGAGACAGACTCCTGAGAATATTCTGTAACTTCTCCTTCTCACTGCAAAATCTCAGACTTTGCAACAGAGATATTTATTTGGAAACAAATATGTAATTAGGTTAGAAAAGAAGAAAGGGTGTTTTTGGTAGCTGTTAGTCCATTATGTATTGCTATAAAGGAAGACCTGAGGAGGGTAATTTATTTAAAAAAGAGATTTATTTAGCTTACAAGAAGCATGGTGCCAGCATTGGCTTGTGGTGAGGGCCACAGGCTGCTCCCACTCATGGCAGAAGGTAAAGGGGAGTGATGTGTGCTGGTTCCACTCATGGCAAGAGAGGAAACAAGTGAGAAAGAGAATTAACCTGCTCTTGTGGAAACTGATGGAGTGAGGACTCACCCAGAGGGGCAGAAGGCATAATCTATTCATGAGGGAGCCACCCCCATGACCAAAACACTTCCAACATTGGAGATCAAATTTTAATATGAGGTTTGGAGGGGACAAACATCCAAACTATAGGAGTAGGCTTGCTACTACAGTGGGATTGTAGCATAGAAAGTGGAAGCCCATTAGAAGAAGACTGCTGTAAAATGTAGGGTGTCTTCAGAGGTGTTTCCAGCCCAGAGCTAGCAAAACTGGCAGTATGGGAGGATCAGGGTATGTCAGCACCTGGATCACTGGTTGGGATACTACCACCAAGACAAGCCAAGTGGTTGACTCCTCCTCCCCTTCTACCTCTGTACAGGGCTAGAGGGAGCTCAACAGGACTGACTTAGTCCAAGCAGAGGAACTGAATCTGGCACCTGAAGGAGAGAGGCAGGAACATACTCAGGGGGTGGTAACCAAAAAGGGTAATGGAAATTACTCATGTCCAGAAGATGGCACACCCTGCCATCACAGATCAAATACTGCATACAGTTGATAATTTTCTTTAATTCACTTTGATCTGGAACAGTTCCTCAGCTTTCGTTTGTTCTTCATAATCTTGCCATTTTGAAGAGTACTGGCTGCTTGTCACTTGATTTGTGTTTTCCTGTGATGAGAGTCATTAAGTGTTTATGGCAGGCCTGCCACAAAAGTGAGATTGTGTCCAAGTGAAATGGTTTTAATCACAATGTTTTAATATAATATTTATGCATATATTTGTTAGTAGTCCGTTTTCACACTGCTGATAAAGACATACCTGAGACTGAGGAATTTACAAAAGAAAGAGTTTAAATGGACTTACACTTCCACATGGCTGGGGAAGCCTCACAATCATGGCAGAAGGCAAGGAGGACCAAGTCCCATCTTACATGGATAGCAGCAGGTGAAAAGAGAATGAGCTTCTGTAGGGAAACTCCGCTTTATAAAGCCATCAGATCTTGTGAGACTTATTCCCTATCACAAGAACAGCACGGGAGAGAACTGCCACCATGATTCAGTTACCTCCCACTGGGTCCCTTCCACAACACATGGGAATTCAAGATGAGATTTGAGTGGGGACACAGAGCCAAACCATATCATTCCACCCTGGCCCCCCCCAAATCTCATGTCCTCACATTTCAAAACCAACAGTCTCCCAAAGTCTGAATTCATTTCAGCTTTAACTCAATAGTCCACAGTCAAAAGTCTGATCTGAGGCAAGGCAAGTCCATTCCACTAATGAGCCTGTATAATCAAAAGCAAGTTAGTTACTTCCTAGATACAATGGAGGTACAGACATTGGGTAAATAGAGTCATTCCAAATGTGAGAAATTGGCCAAAACAAAGGGACTACAGGCCCCATGCAAGTCTGAAATCCAGTGGGGCAGTCAAATCTTAAACCTCCAAAATGATCTCCTTTGACTCCATGTCTCACATTCAGGTCACTGATGCAAGAGGTGGGTTCCCATGGTCTTGGGAAGCTCCGCCCCTGTGACTTCACAGGGTACAGCCTCCCTCTTGGCTGCTTTCATGGGCTGGCATTGAGTATCTGAAGCTTTTCCAGGTACATGGTGCAAACTGTCAGTAGGTCTACCATTCTAGGGTCTGGAGGATGATGGCCTTCTTCTCACAGCTCCACCAGGTAGTTCCCCAGTAGGGGTTCTGTGCAGGGGTCTCCAACCCCACATTTGCCTTCTATGCTGCCCTAGCAGATGTTCTCCATGAGGACCCCACCCCTGCAGCAAACTTCTGCCTGGGCATCCAAAAGTTCTCATACATCTTCTGAAATCTAGGTGGAGGTTCCCAAACCCCACTCTTGACTTCTGTGCACCCACAGGCTCAACACCATGTGGAAGCTGCCAAGGTTTGGGGCTTGCACCCTCTGAAGCCATAGCCCACACTCTATGTTGGCCCCTTTCAGCCATAGCTGGAGCAGCTGGGATGCAGGGCACCAAGTCCCGAGGCTGCAAACAGTATAGGGACCCTGGGTCTGGTCATGAAACCACTTTTTCCTTCTAAGCCTCCAGGCCTGTGGTGAGAGGGGCTGCTGTAAAGACCTCTGACATGCCCTGGAGACATTTTCCCCATTGTCTTGGGGATTAACATTCAGCTCCTTGTAACTCATGCAAATTTCTACAGCCAGCTTGAATTTCTTCTCAGAAAATGGGATTTTCTTTTCTATGGCATTGTCAGGTTGCAAATTTTTCAAACTTTATGCTCTGTTTCCCTTTTTAAACTGAATGCTTTTAACAGCACCCAAGTCACCTCTTGAATGCTTTGCAGCTTAGAAATTTCTCCCGCCAGATACCCTAAATCATCTCTCTCAAGTTCCAAGTTCCACAAATCTCTAGGGCAGGGGCAAAATCTTGCCAGTCTCCTTGCCAAAACATAACAAGAGTCACCTTTGCTCCAGTTCCCAACAATTTCCTCATCTCCATCTGAGACTACCTCAGCCTGAACCTTATTTTCCATATCATTATCAACATTTTGGGCAAAGCCATTCAACAAGTCACTAGGAAGTTCCAAACTTTCCCACATTTTTCTGTCTTCTTCTAAGCCCTTTCAGACTGTTCCAACCTCTGCCTGTTACCCAGTTCCAAAGTCACTCCCACATTTTCAGGTATCTTTTTGGTAACTCCCTACTCTACTGGTACCAATTTACTGTATTAGTCCATTTTCATGCTGCTGATAAAGATGTACCTGAGACTGAGCAATTTACAAAAGAAAGAGATTTAATTGGACTTACAGTTACATGTGACTGAGGAAGCCTCCCAATCATGGTGGAAGGCAAGGAGGAGCAAGTCCCGTCTTACATGGATAGCAGCAGGCAAACCACGAATGAGCTTGTGCAGGGAAACTCCATCTTATAAAGCCATCAGATCTTGTGAGACTTATTCACTATCAAGAGAACAGCATGGGAAAGACCTGTCCCCATGATTCAATTATCTCCCACTGGGTCCCTCCCACAACACATGGGAATTCAAGATGAGATTTGAGTGGGGACACAGAGCCAAATCATATCAATCCTGTTTTTTTTAATTCAAGAGGTATAATAGCCAAATCCTACAAAATTAGCCAAAAGCAGGCCTCAAGAGAGAACACACACTTATATGGGGAGGTCACTGTGTTGACTGTGTGCCCGACTACTTGCACAGTCTGTATAGAAAGCAACTCAATCTCAATCCAGGTCATATCACACTGACCTCACTATTTATTTTTTGACCATAGCAACATCACTGAGCAGCATTAATTTCTCTAAAGAATGAAGGGGGAAAGTCTACATGAAAAATTACTCTCCATTTTCTTCTGCTCAGAAATAAAACTTTAAAGACCTTCATTGTCAAACATAATCATTTCTCTTTGTTTTGTTTTGTTTTGTTTTGTTTTGTTTGTTTGTTTGAGATGGAGTCTCACTCTGTCGCCAGGCTGGAGTGCAGGTGAGCCGAGATTGTGTCACTGCAGAGACTCCCAGGTTCAAGCGATTCTCCTGCCTCAGCTTCCCGAGTAGCTGGGATTACAGGCACCCGCCACCATGCCCAGCTAATTTTTGCATTTTTAGTAGAGACCGGGTTTCACTAGGCTGGTCTCAAACTCCTGACCTCAAGTGATCCACCCACCTTGGCCTCCTAGGGTGCTGGGATTACAGGCGTGAGCCACGGCGCCACACCTCACTTCTCTTTGAAAACATCACAGTCTTCAAAGAATTACGAGTTGAAATGATAAAATCAACTGCCCATTCCTCATCACTTAACATGTAAACAATGGTGCGGTAAACATGTCATCCTTATAAGTGTCTCTTTCTGACATCTATTTAGCCGGTTCCAGTAAGACTAACCTTTCTGTTCCTTGAGTGGGCCTCTTCTGTCACCTCAAGGCATTTGAACTTGCTAATCTTTCTGCTTCAAACCTATTTTCTTTGGCTTGAAAGAACTATGATGGTTCTTCCTTGCCATTTGGGTCTCAGTTCAAATGTCACTACGTTCAAGAGACTTTCTCTGACCAGGCTGCCTAAAGTTATCTGCACCTCAACCCAGTCACAACCTCCTGTTTTGTTTTCTACCTGTTTTAATTTTCTTCTGAATTTCTTCTGTTGATGTATCCGTTTATAATTTCATCACATAGCTCCAAAACAACATAGGTCCATAGGAACAAGCATCATGTCTATTTTGCTGCCTGCCAAATCATGAGTGCCTAGAAGGATTTCTGGCATTGAGGGAATGCTCTATAAATATGTGTTGTATGAGTTGAAGAAGGCTTTCAGATTTCAACTAACCATCACTGAAAGAGGTAACTTATCTAGTATTGGAATGAATATCATTGTTTTGACCAGTTACCCAGTTCACTTACCAGATTAACCTCTCAATGTTTTGGCTATTTTCAAAGACAATTCTAGCAATTAAGGGAAGATAGATGGAAGTAGAGGTAGAAGTGGAGGCAGAAGTAAAAGAGAATAAAGACATAAAACAAGAGGGCCTCATACAAACACATTCCGTGACCTGAGAATGTGGTTAACTGAACCCACTCTAGCTAAGGACCAAAGTAAATAAACTATAAATGGTGAACCTTAAAGACTACACAATCTACTGTTCACAATGCCACCCTGTTCTGGTCCTCATAGCCTATTGTCCATTTCTTCTTAGTCTCTGACACTGTCTTCCTTCTTCTCCTGTCCCCAAATGCAGACATTCTCCAATATAGATGAAGTAGTTTGACTTTTTTCTATATATGCTTTGTCTCTCAGACATAGCATATGTCTTTCATAGCTTTACCCATCACTCTTCTGGTGGCCTTGAGCAACCTCAATGTCCTCGTCTGCATAAAGGGACCAGTAATAGTCCTAATGCATACAGCTTGTCAGGATAAGATATAACATTTTAAAACTGAAGATTAGGCCAGGCGCAGTGGCTCACGCCTGTAATCCCAACACACTGGGAGGCCGAGGCGGGTGGATCATAAGGTCAGGAGTTCACGACCAGCCTGGCCAACATAGCGAAACCCTGTCTCTACTAAAAATACAAAAATTAGCTGGGTGTGGTGGCATGTGCCTGTAGTTCCAGTTACTTGGGAAGCTGAGGCAGAAGAATCACTTGAACCTGGGAGGCGGAGGTTGTGGTGAGCTGAGATCCTGCCACTGCACTCCAGCCTGGGCAACAGAGCAAGATTCCATCTCAAAAAAAAAAAAAAAAAAAAACTGAAGATTAAAAGTGAATTAAAAGGAATATCAGTTTTAAGGAAGATTCGGGACCAAACAAAAGTGCTTGGTTGCAGATGCAAAATTGGATGATAAAAATATAAATAGTAAATCATAATAGATATTTGGACATCCATGTTCACAGCAACATTATTCATGATAGTCAAAAGGTAGAAGTAACCCATGTGTCTTCTGACAGAGGAATGAACAAACAGAATGGGCCATGTGCATGCAATAGAATATTATCCAGTCTTACAAAGAAAGAAATTCTAAAACATGCTACAACACGGATGGACCTTAAAGACACTATGCTAAGTGAATAAGTCAGTCACAAAAAGGATAAATCCTATATAATTCCACTTAGATTAGGTACCTAGAGTAGTCAAATTCATAGACACAGTAGACAGAATGGTGGTTACTAAGTATGTGGGGGAGGGGAATGGGAAGTTCTTGTGTAATGGGTATGGAGTTTCAATTTGGGATGATAAAAGCAGTTTTGGGGATGGGTGGTGTTGATGGTTGTACAATAGTGTGAATGTGCTTAATGATGCTGAATTGTACACTCGCTAATGGTTAAAATGGTAAATTTTGTTATGTATTTTACCATAATTTTTAAAAAGTCAAAATGATGAATTTGTTTTTGGGGGGAAGGGAAATAGGGGGCCCTGATTAGGATGGGGTGCATCAGAAAGGTGCTAGGGTTCTTAGTGAGGTTCTGTTCCTTGATCTGGCTGTTTACAAAGGTATTGTCTTATAACACTTCATGATTTTCTTGTATCTATATGTTTTATTTTATAGTAAAAGGGTTTTTTAAAATAAAAGAATCAGGCCAGGTGCAGTGGCTCACGCCTGTAATCCCAATGCTTTGGGAGGCCAAGGTAGGCGGATCACCTGAGGTCAGGAGACCAGCCTGGCCAACATGGTGAAACACTGTCTCTACTAAAAATACAAAAACTTAGCTGAGTGTGGTGATGCATGCTTGTAGTCCCAGCTAACTTGGAAAGCTGAGGCAGGACAATTGCTTGAACCTGGGAGGCGGAGGTTGCAGGGAGCGGAGATTGCGCCACTTCACTCCAGCCTGGGTGATAGAGCGAGACTCTGCCTCAGAAAAATAAATCAATTAATTTATTAAAAATAAAAAATTAAACAATCACATATGAAACACTTAGAATTGTGCTTGATACTTAGAAAGCCCTAAACTGTAATCACTATTATTACATATTGTTTCTGCCTCCTCTTACCCATCTGCACTGCCACCATGTGGCGTGATGGTCTACCCATAGGTAGCATCAGGACTCAACTGCTGGATGTGATGATAACACTTAACCTAGAGAGGTTGCAAGACCAGCCTGAAGGCCAAGAGTCCGATGGAAGAGGCAACACTACTAGGCCTGCCCTTAGTGCTGAAAGATGTGGTCACGAGGTAGCATCAACTACGGTGCCTTCCTGGAGAAGCCAGGACTATTTTGAGCAGGCAGTGCCTGGGTTCATCTCCACGCTACATTTCATTCTGTTTTAGCCCTTCATGCTCAGCTTGGTTCTATGTGCATGAAAATTGATGGCCAATATGATGTGAAGCTAACAATTAATGGTTCAGATTATAAGTACTGGAGGCATCAGAGCAAAAGAAAGCAGCCTGGGAGGATGAATGAGGTTTGGAGAGGCGAAGGGAAGACTGAAAGGACATGGCTTTCCAGGAGCCAAGAGAGAGAAGTCTGGGCTGTCTCCTTGTGTCTGGGTGAAAAGACAGGCTGAAGCCAGAGAGAACCATTAGGAAAGCAGTGGGAAATCAGGTTCGACAGGTCATCAGGAGCCAGGTGAGGGACGGCCTTGGAGTCAGACAGAGAGAGATACACATTTGAGATGTGTAGGAAACTGGGGCCAGGAATGTCATTGAGCAGAGGAAATTAAAGGACTTATTCTATCAGTAACCTGCAAGAGAGATGGAAGGGGCTGGGGGCCTGGAGGCTGCTACAGCAAGTACCCTGACATTGGGGAATTCTGGAATTGTGAGACACAGAGAGATTTGATTTGAAAGGAAAATCAACAGAACTTGATACCTAACTAGATATGGGGAAGGAGAGGCAAAAACAACCTTTAGATACCTAACTAGATATGGGGAAGGAGAGGCAAAAACTATCTTTAAACAGAAATAAGGAAGACGGCGTGATGTCTTTCATAAGGACAGCTTCTCACATTGTTGTCGAGATTCTAGATGGTCTCAACCTTGGCTGCACCATTGAATCACCTGGGGATCTTGTTAAAATGCAGATTGATTCCGTGAATCTGGGGTGAAATTCTGCATTTTTAACAAGTACTCAAGGGATGCTGATGCTGCTGGCCCACAGATCGACCATACTTTGAGTATCAAGGTTTTGAAATTTTCAACTTCATTGTGTATGAGACTCTCCTGGAGAGCCTTTAAAAATCCAAATACCCAGGCCAGGCCATTGAAATCAGAATGTATAGGGTAGCGGATACGGGCATCAGGATTTCTAAAACTCTCCAGGTGATTGATGTGCACAGCCTAGGTTCACATCAGCTTTAGAGTCTCTCACTTTCAGAGGTTAAAGAACATATTTTAATCTTCAAAGGTTTCTCGAATAGGGAAATGACTTTCCTAAGATTCTTTTTGGAGTGGTTCAATATTTAGCCTTTTTAAACCTGTGTGCACCCAATAATCAACAGCAAAAATCAAATTGTCCCTTAAGATGCAAGGTACCGAAGCGAAATAACTGGCAGTAGATCTTTAGTGCTACTGCAGTGAGAATATTTTTTTGACTGCATATTGGGAGATATCTTGCAACGCCTGCAAATCCTGGTGATTTATGAGCATGAATGCGCAGTGCCGAAGCTGCTGAATTGCCTCAGCTCATCAAAGAAGCTTCTCTGAGAGTTATTTTGAAGACCTCCTGCTGTGTCTTCAGTTCCTGTTTCTGTAAATCCATCTCTGAATGGTCAGGGCTCCTGCTTCCCACACCCCAGCAGGGTGGACTCGGCCCCCTCTCCTGATTAATTTTCACCATGCTGGAAAAACACACAGAAAAATCCTACACTGAGTAGCAATTAAAGTACTTTACAATAGACTGCAAATTGTGGTTATAAAAGAGTGTTCCTCCCATGGCTTTTTCCCAGTGCCCTGGAATTTATAGCAAGTGGCCTTCATCCTATTGGGTATTAGAATTACACAACGCCTGTGCTGGGCAGAGAAATTTAAGAGGCAGGGCAAGACCCTCACCAAATGCATAGGCCCCTTTTAATCTGATTCTTCTGGGCAGCCAGGCTGAGCTATAATTAGAGCAACAGCATTTCCGCATATGTGCATGGAGAGGCAGTGTGGTATCATGCAAAAGGCCCTAGTCCAGGAGCGAGGAGACCCCAGTTTGCACTTGAGTCTTGAGTTTTAGTGCTGGAGTTTCCTCATTTGTAAATCTGGAATTACATTATCTCTCTTGTGGGATTATTAGGGTCGAGAACATGCTGTAAGTGTTTAACAATAGCTCTCTGGGAAAAAAACAACACAAAACAAAACCTGATTTGTACTATTTGTCCATTTCCATGGTGTAAATACTCCCACCACGGCCTGTTTCGAACCACCCACCTGATATGATTGAACACAGAGTTGGGAAGAGGTGCACAGTAGCACATTACTCTGTAGTATTTCAGACACAATAGACGTAAATAATGTCAAGCACATGGAGAATAAAAAATGTAAAATGTAGTAAAATATAAACATATATAAAAATATAAATATGTAAAATACAAAATGTAGTAAAATAATTAGGAAGTGGTGAGTTTTTAGTATTTATTCCTTTTTTTTTTTTTTTTTTTCTGAGACAGAATCTTGCTCTGTCCTCCAGGCGGGAGTGCAGTGGTGCACTCTCAGCTCACTGCAATCTCCACCTCCTGGGTTCAAGCGATTCTCCTGCCTCAGCCTCCCGAGTGGCTAGGATTACAGGCATGCACCAGCATGCCCGGCTAAATATTTTTATTTTTAGTAGAGGCAGGGTTTCACCATGTTGGCCAGGCTGGTCTCGAACCCCTGACCTTGTGATCCACCCACCTCGGCCTCCCAAAGTGCTAGAATTACAGATGTGAGCCACCGCCTTATTTTTGTTTTTAATATAACTGACTTGATTGTAAATTTAAGTAGTTTTTTTCCTAATGGCTGCTTTTAAAACCAGCTCACAAGATTCCTAAAAAAGGCTAGACATGGTAGCTCATGCCTGTAATCCTAGCATTTTGAGAAGCTGAGGAAGAAGAATCACTTGAACCCAGGAGTTTGAGAACAGCCTGGGCCACATAGTGAGACCCTGTCTCTATTTCAAAAATTTTTTTTAAATTAAAAACTGAGCTCTCACAAGCCTGTAGAAACTGGTTTGACTATACTCTTGCAATGGTGTTACCAAAATGCCAGGGGTTCGGTCTGAGTCTGGATGCTTGCCACACAGAAAGTCAGTCTCCAAGATCATGAATATTGTCAGGGAGGAAGGCTTTTTATTTCAGTGCTGCAGCAGAGGAGATGGGAGATAACTCTCAAATCCATCTCCCTAACTGACTAAAACTGGGTATTTATATAGCAGAGAAGGAAGGTAGCAATGTGTGGGAAAACAGGAATTAGGGAAGAGTAAGGAAAAGGAGTTTCAGTTCCTTGATACCATCTGGGAGGCCTGAGGGTTGGTTTCCAGAGGAGGAGGCTCGGACAGGAGAAATGTAAGTTTCGGGTTTAAGACTAGGAGGGTCAATTTCTATGTTTATCCAAAAACAAAGTAACAACAACAACAAAAAAGAAACTCTATGGGAAAATTGGGTCAGTTTCAACAGTTTAAAGAAATAACTTGTAAAACCATTAGCACATTCATCAGTCATTTGTATTAGTTTGCTCAGGCTGCCATAACAAAATACCAGACTGGATGACTCAACAGAAATGTATTTCTGATAGTTCTCAGCAATGCTTGGATCTGGAAGTCCAAAATCAAGGTGCTGGCAGGTTGATTGCACCTGAGGTCTCTCTTCTTGGCTTGCAGATGGCCACCATCCTCACATGGCCTTTTCTCTATGTGTGCATCCTTGGTGTCTCTTCCTTCAAATACACATCAGGAGTTAGGGCTTCAACATATGACTTTGTTGCCAGGGGAGGGGTACACAAGTTAGTCCATAATAGCACTTAGTAAATATTGGCTGAATATAAATCTAAATAGTGAACAGCTCAACAATGAGCTGAGAAGCCGTTTTCTCTTTATGGGAATTATTACCTTAGATCCTGTAGGTAAAAGAATGACTTAGGCTATGCCCCAGAAAACCCGGATGGAGGGTCTGCCCTCACTATGCTGAGACTCATATATAGAGGGATCAGTAATGTAGAAAGGACTATACAAATGGAAGATGTTATTGTTGTTATTGATATAGCTGCGTTATTTCCTTTTCTACCATGACTGGTTTTTGTGGTTGTTATTTTGGTAGCAGTTAAGATCTCTCCCCTAACTCAAGCATGCCTTTACGGATGTTGTGCAGGGAACAGTTCATCACTGGCTGTGATTATTTATGTTTTGTGCATTTTTAAAGTTTTGTGTGTCTAGAGGCTGGGGAGCACAGAGGTTAAGAGTTCAATATCTAAAGCCGGAGTGCTTAGATTTTAATCTCGCCTCCACAATTATATTGCCCTTGGTAGAAATCAATCACAGGTATTCTCACATCACATTATGGTTGTTGCAGAAATTAAAGCCCACCATCAAAGCCCACCAGGAACACAACCATGGTCCAAACGTTTAGGTATATTTAGGTGGCTGCACTGAAGGGCAGACCAAGCCAGGGGAGCCGTGGGATGTCAGGGCAAGGAGGAGTTAGAGTGGGATTCTTGTGGGACCGTGCTTCTTGTGAGTGCTTCCAGGAGGTCTTAAGGAGCGGGACAGGGACGGGTTTTGAACTGGGTACTGTAAAGGGAAGTCATTCAGTGATTGGGTGTCTAGGTAATTTTTATTAAAGCAAGGCGAGGGCTGTAACTGATCAAGAAGCAGCAGTCACTTGTGTCTGTTGTAAGAGGAAGGTGGTTTGTGGCTCTAGAAAGCATCCTTGTCTTCATCTTACGTAAATTATGGTCACACAGTGAACTTATCTGATCATCATTTATATTTTGTGAGTCTTGTTTATTTCAACTGGATCATTACAGCCTAGCTGCTTCCAGGGCTGCTTTCTCATCATCATCTTGAAATACCGTTTATTCTCATCACTACAGAACTATTATCATAGTTATTAAATAAGTGGCTATTTAATACATGAGTACAGAAGCACATATATTACCGTATCAAAAATATTTTATGCTAGGTGTTGTCTAGATTGAAATAGAAACCATTTTATGATATATACATACATATATAATATCTTAACAAGTACATTTCAGTGCATTTTAAAACATCATTGTGAAAAAGGATCCATAGGCTTCATTCAACTGTTCAAAGTGTCCATAGAATCCAAAAATTTCAGACTGACAGTCTAACCCTCTCATTCTATAGATGAGAAAACTGAGGTTTAGGGAAGGCAAATGACTTGCCTAAGATTATATTACAAGTTAGTGGCAAAGCAGAAGTTAGGATCCAGTTCTTTTTCCTAGAAGGCAGCAAAGAAGGAAAATAATAAAAAGGACATGCACTTTGGAAATTGACAGATCAGCATTTATTGTATAATTATACTGTCTTAGCTTGGGCCCTTTCAGAAATAAAACATGTGACAAATATTCCTTTTAACATTTTACTGTGGGTTCCAATCCCAGGGCAGTAAGAGTGAGGAGGAAAGAAAGGTGAGAGAGGCATAGAAGGAGAGCAAATACAAGGGGGTGAATTAATGAGCAGACCACAAAAGGACACAGGCAGTCATTCAATCACAGAGGAGGCACAGCAGCAGCAAAGGGTTGAGGTCACAATCCCAAGTCCAGGGCGTGGAACACACTATCTTCACACTCCCAGGGTAGGGCAACCGTGATGAGTTGGCAAGAACACATTCATGGATTAGCACGAGATAAGTTAATGGTAATGGCAGCAAGATTCTCCATGGAGAGAAATTTGAAACTGAGGAAATGTGAAAAGGTACATAAGGTGGACCTAATGTGAATATCTATCTCATGCCATTGTTGTGAGGATTAGAAATAAAGCACCAGGCCCAAAAGAAAATCCCATTACTGGCAGCTATCTCTACAATCTTTCCGATAGTCTTTCCACCATACCACAGAGTACGCTGGCTTTTCTCCAGAAACTCAGACTATTTTACCATCTTTTACTCAGAAGTGATTCTCAGACCTGCCTGCACACCTGGGTAATTTTTTTTTTTTTTTTGAGACGGAGTCTCACTCTGTCGCCCAGGCTGGAGTGCAGTGGCCGGATCTCAGCTCACTGCAAGCTCCGCCTCCCGGGTTTACGCCATTCTCCTGCCTCAGCCTCCCGAGTAGCTGGGACTACAGGCGCCTGCCATCCCGCCCGCTAGGTTTTTTTTTTTTTTTTTTTTTTTTTTTGTATTTTTTTAGTAGAGACGGGGTTTCACCGGGTTAGCCAGGATGGTCTCGATCTCTTGACCTTGTGATCCGCCCGCCTCGGCCTCCCAACACCTGGGTAATTTTTTAAAATACTGATATCTGGGTCCCACCCCACTGATTCTGGTTCATTTAGTTTGAGGTATACCCTGGACATCCACTGACCTCAAAGGAAGGTTGGCATGATGATTACAAATGCTTAAATGCCAAACTGAAAACGTGTGGTCTCTTTAATGGGTCTTGATTTTATTCCTCAGTTCAACTCCTTGGACCCATTTTGCTTGAAAATTCCACTCTGACTATACCTTGTGCATGGCCTGGGCCAAAGGTGCCCTGATTTTCTTCTCATTCCCTCACCCAAATCTATATTTATGTTCATAGACAGTAGGAATGGGTCAAGAAGACTCAAGGAAGATGCTTCTGCTTCTACCAACTTCATGGCAGGCAATACACTCAAGGTATTTCCATCTATGTGTGTGAATGACACCCTTGCGAACTGTGGCCCTCTTCTAGGCATTGCCAAGGAATAAATCTAAACCCTAGGAATAAATCTAAACTAAGAATAAAATTTTAGGAACCATTGCTAATTGAAGATCACTCAGGAGTGAAAATGAAAACTATCTAAAATTATCAATAAACTATAGAATTAAAGGAACCTAGAGTCACAGGATCTCAGCCGCTGGCGAGAGGGGTGAATCACTTGGATGGATCCCTCTCCACCTTGCATGCATTCTCTTTTACAACATCCACGCAGATATATTACCAGAAGCATTTGATTTGCATAAATAGTTTAAAACCCAGCTTTTCAAAAACACATCTATTGGGTAAAGTGTGGGCAACCTGAGGGCATCATGAAGTTTGTCAGGTGACAGTGATGTGAACTACAACAAAGCTGCCTGTTGTAATAATCAACAGTCAAGGAGGCATCGCTATTCTACACACAGATACAGAAGGAGATTGTTATTCGGGAGGTGTGTCAAGAGCTACCTTATTGCTATTCAAAAGGCACTTTCTCATTTGAAGAAGTTGAGAAAATCAATATGCTGTAGTGACTGAAGCATTCAAAGGCTCAAGACACAATAGAGGAAGAGTCCTCCGCCCCAAAGCCACAGATCAAAATCAAAGCCCTGGGCCTGCTTGTAAGAGCGGAGGCTTGGAAAATCCACACAGCAAGAGTTTGGCCATGTTCCCCAGAGACACAGAAGGTTGTGGTTATTTCAAGGAATGAAAGGAACATCAGAAAATTTAAAAATAGGCATTTGAACTTTAGAATAGCTATCTTAAGTCAATGGAAGCTTTTGAGAAGTCCATCATTTGATAGTGTGTTTGCATGTGCGTGCACAGCCATGCATCTGTGAACTCCTGCCATTAACAAGACCTGCTCTATCCAAGATCAGCAATGCATAATTTTTCTTTACTCTTAACAGAAATATCATTCAAACTAGACATGGAAATATAAGAAAAGAGATGTGCTGACATCACACGGTTCCTTAAAAAATTCACTTGCTTAGTTTGCTATTCGGACATATGAAAGCCTATCCAGAATTTATTACCCTTCATTTTTGTCATAAAATTATTTATGGAGTGCCTGCAATTCTCAGGTGACTATGGTAAGGACTGTGATTGAAACACATCTTTGCAACTTTAATATTCCGTTCAATTCAAACCAGGAATACAGCTTTGTGCTGGGCACCTGGGTGACCAACTGTCCCAGTTTGCCTGGAACTGTCCTGGCCTTGGTATTGAACATCTGTATCCCAGGAAATTTCTCAGTCTCAGGCTAACTGGGACAGTTGGTGACCCTACTGGACACTGAAGAAGTTGCCAAAGAAGGAAAATTTCCAGAATTTATGGAGCTCTGGAGAAATTTACTTGGAGAAAAGGAAATTCATATATTAAACTGTCAGTATTACAGTTTATATTCAAGAAAAAATATGATTAACATAAGCCTAGCCTATGTTTAACATGGAGTAATATTAAAAATAAGTGCTATACAAGCGCTTATAGAAATAAGTGCTTCAAAGGAAAGAAACATAAGTTTGTGTTAATGTTTGTGGAATTTTTCAAGTGTTGGGTCAAATATTTATTGTGAGACAAGCCTGGTGCTAAGCAGGGTGTATAACGTTGAACAAGGCATAACTAGCCTAGACTTTTAGTTTCTAGTCCCCACACCACTAATTGTCCCATTATCATGAGCAAATCAATGTCTCTGCATCTTTGTTTTCATATCTATAAAATGGGCATTACAATATCACCTGCCTTGTATACCCTCTAGGCATGTTGGGAGAATCCAATGAGATGAGAAGTATATATAAAAGCATTTTGAAAACTACAGAATACAGTACAAATATAAGGGCTTAGGTGACATTGTTACTATTGCTGATGGACAAAAAACAAATCTACCGTGTGACTTCAGTGATCTAGAACTGTATTGGCCAATAATGACTATTCAAATCTAAATTTATTGAAGTTGAATAAAAATTTTAAAAGTTAGTTTCTCACTTACCCTAACCACATTCAAGAGCTCAAATACTACATGTGGCTGGTGGCTTCTGTGGTGGACAATGCAAAGAAAATTTCCATTACCACAGAAAGTTTCACTGGGCAGTGCCGGTCCAGATATAAGTGATTGACATTTTATATCTTGAATATGGTGATAATATGTCTTTGAAGTGGGAGTATTTCTAGATAAAAGCAGAAAAGTCATTAGGACTCTAAGCTGTCTAACGTTAACTCAAATTGTCGCAGTCATTACTGCTGCTCACCACATATTCTAATTCTCCTTCTCTCCTGGGCACCTGTTAACACTGCACTTCTTAAAGCTCTTCTGGTTGATTGGGAACACATGGCCAATTCTGGACAATGAGCTCTGAGCACAAATGATGTATGTCACCTGCATGCTGAGCACTTAATCATTGCTGGGAATCCCTCCAAAGCTTCATTCTTCTGTCGTTACTGGAAGCATCCCAGATAAAGGCTGTCAGTCAGCCTGAGTTCTGCAGGGAGAACTACACAGAAGCAAAGTTTATTTCCCAACTGACCCCTGATGGACATGGAGAAGGAGCAAGAATTAACTTTTGTTGGTGGAAGCTATAGAAATTTAGGGGATAAATTAAATTTAGAAATGTAGGCTATCTGTTATTTTGGCATAGGCTAGCCAATCCTGACTCATGCATTAATCTTGAGGTAAGAACAAAAAGAGACATAATTAGCTAGGTCTACTAACCCTAGTTATTCTCTAGCTGTAGCCGTTCACCAGACAAACACAATCATACAGATCCACATGTACATGTAATAAAAACAGAACAGAACAAAAAGGATACAGCACAACCCCACCTCCCCACATATGCATTCAAGCTGCTCTGCCTCACTTCCTTGCCAAGAGGAGATTCAACGCCATGTGTAATTCATTTATCACCGCCCAATTTTAGAATACAGTACAACATTCTCATTTTCTTCTGTGAGGCCCGAAATAGTACAGTTTCATGAGGACTAAAATTGTTGTAACTGGAACCTGGATTTTCCAGAAAGAGGTTCATACACTTCTGGTCATTGTCTCTCCAACTGTGAAATGGACGAAGCAAGGATAGCATGAGCCATCTCACACATTGACGGAAGGTTTTTCCTTCCTAAAAGGAAGCACGGAATGTGGTGAGTTAATGAAAGAAAGTACTTAATTTTTGAAGAATGAAAGGAGATATATTGGTACAAATTACTCACGTTCTGCTGCCTAATCACAAAGCAAAGATTCTCTTTTAAAAACCCAGGCAGCAATTTCACTTTTGAAACACATTGAATATTATACTAAAGGGGTGCCATTGGGAAAACTTTGGGGAGAAACTGCAGACATCTTCTCTTTGTGTGTGAATACATGGAAGGGTCTCCATGGATGAGTATACAATACTGTGCCTGGTGCTTTTACTACTATTCATCCACATTGCTTCACCCAGGAAGCAACTACTATCCATCCACTGCTCCCTCCTCACTTCCTCCTGCCACTCAATCCTGTAAAACACAGCCTGTTTGTATGACTATTTGCTATTATAACAATGAAGTATTCACACGGAAAAATGAAAGAAATAAATACACGTGAAGTGCCTACTTTGAGTGCTACATGCAAGGCCTCTTCCCTTCACATTAGCTTTTGAACCTTCCTAAAAAACCCAAGAAGTAGCTCATATTATCTCCAATTTTCACATGAGAAAACCAAAGCTGAGAGATGTGGCATAACATGTGTGTAACAGATTCACCATTCACATTTTCCCATCTACCTACAAGCCAGGGGCTTCCTATGCCAAGCACCTGTTACCCTCTGCCAGGGGCTTTTTCTGGCTTCAAAAGCAAGCCCAGCCCACACACAGAGCAGAGTAGAAAAGCCAGAAAGTTAAAGCACCTGGGTGGGTGCTCAGCAGCCCCATGGATGGGTGTCAGTGAATGAATACCCCAGCCTTCTCTCCTACTATATGGGATAACACTGAGGCAGGGCTTCCCAGAGTTCCCCAGCAGGAGTGAACCCTAGTTGCCACAGGAGTGAACTGCTCATTAACACATCTCTGTAGGCCTCCTTCCCTTCCTGTCTCACTTCCACACCCCCATACCAGTGCTGCTGCTTCTTCTTTTTTTTTTTTTGATAGAGTCTCATTCTGTCACCCAGGCTGGAGTGCAATGGCACGATCTCGGCTCCCTGCAACTGCCACCTCCCAGGTTCAAGCGATTCTCCTGTCTCAGCCTCCCGAGTAGCTGAGATTACAGGCACATGCACCCACTCTCGGCTAATTTTTGTATTTTTAGTAGAGATGGGGTTTCACCATGTTGGTCAGGCTGGTCTCAAACTCCTAACCTTGTGATCTGCCTGCCTCGGCCTCCCAAAGTGCTGGGATTGCAGACATGAGCCACCGCATCTGGCCACCAGTGTTTCTTAGAATCACTTCCCAAGTAAATGACTTGCCTTCAAAACTTTTTCTATAAGTCTACTTTAGAAAGAACCCAACATAAGACAATGTCCCAGTTTATGCAATTAACAAGTGCTAGAGCCAATATTCAAACTGGTCTGACTCTATACTTTCTATACCAATGATGAGAGAGAATGTTTCAAACAGTCTCTTGTCTCCACTCAGGGCCATTGTGGTGGACACTGAACAGGTCGCAGAAATAAAAGAAAATTAGGGTAGGAAGTCATTGTCTTCACTGAAGACCTCGTTGTGCTCCAACCACTTTGAATTGATTCTTCCAATCTGCCTCAGAAAGACATCATGGCCCCGATCATAGGAGAAAGTGGGTACCATGGCAGACAGATATTCTTCCTGAAAATCCAAGAAGAGTTTGGAGAAAAGCTTTCTGAAAATCGAAAACATGACTCGTCTTGAGAGCTCAGAATGCAGCTCAGGTGGCCGCATTTATAAAAAAGCTAGGGTAGTTAAGGAGGAGAAATGCTACTCAGCTGTTATCACTTTAATCACAGTTATACCATGGCCAGCAATGCCATCAACAGTGGCATCTCCATTTGTCTACTCTGGTCATGGGCCATGAACCCAATTACCCATGCTTGGAAACTCCCAGCAAGAATGAAGTTCCCTTATAAATCAATCACAGCAAGCCATTTCAGGAAGAAAGCATTACTCAAACTATTGAAGACTGATTACCTTTCACCATGGCTTTTACTGTTGATGCCTCACCCAATTTAATCTGATGTATCAGCTCTCATTTGGATGTTCCGATCTACATGTGGAGAATGTCACTGCTGTGACTGCCTGCACAAAAAACACAACATCAGAAAATGAAAGTCGAAATCCGCGGAGAAGGGAGTATTGCCCGGCACAGCCTGGGAGCATGGTAGGCACTTAACAAATACACATAAAGAAAACTGAGTCCCAGCACTTTGGGAGGCCGAGGCGGGTGGATCACGAGGTCAGGAGATCGAGACCATCCTGGCTAACATGGTGAAACCCCGTCTCTACTAAAAAAAAATACAAAAATCTAGCCGGGCGTGGTGGCGGGCGCCTGTAGTCCCAGCTACTCGGAGGCTGAGGCAGGAGAATGGCGTAAACCCGGGAGGCGGAGCTTGCAGTGAGCCGAGATCGCGCCACTGCACTCCAGCCTGGGTGACACAGCGAGACTCCGTCTCAAAAAAAAAAAAAAAAAAAAAAGAAAACTGAGTCATGGATTTCCTATGAATTGATAAGATGTGTGAATGAAGGCCAAGTGCTCTAGTTTTGGAAGAAGAGAGTTGAAGGGAAATGCTGGTAAAAAATAGCCAGAATTTCAGTTTACAGAAAAATAAGGCAAACAAATTGTCTGCTGCCTCAATATCCTTGAGACTTCTGGGCTTTTACAGTTACCCTTTTTCTATATATTATTAATAAAATATGGCTTGTGAAACTTGAAGAGGCTCTTTTAGCCCACAGATGGGACAATCTAAGCACTGTTAGATAACTAGCTAAGCATGGCGGCATTCACTTATAATCACAGTTTCTCAGGAGGCTGAGGCAGGAGGATTGCTCGAGCCTGGGAGTTTAAGGCTGCTGAGAGCACTGATCATGCCACTGCAATACAGCCTGTGTGACAGAGAGCGACCTTGTCTCAAAAAAAAAAAAAAAGTAGTAACTGCAAAAGGTTGAAATGTAACAAGTGGGTCAGGTGCAGTGGCTCACACCTGTAATGCCAACATTTTGGGAGGCCAAGGTGGGCGGATCACCTGAGGCCAGGAGTTCAAGACCAGCCTGGTCAACATGGCAAAACCCCATCTCCACTGAAAATACAAAAATTAGCTGAGCGTGATGGCACATGCCTGTAATCCCAGCTTACTTGGGAGGCTGAGGCAAGAGAATCATTTGAATCTGGGAGGCGGAGGTTATAGTGAGCCGAGATCGCACCACTGCACTCCAGCCTAGGCGATGGAGCGAGACTCCATCTCAAAACAAAAAAAAGAAATGTAACAAGTGCATTTAAATATCTGCATTCATAATAATTGAAAAAGAATTAATACGTAAGTTTATAATAATTCCTGGGACTCCATTGGCGGATGCAAGTGAACCAATGCATCATTTTGAAAACCGGCAAATGAAAGGGAATGAGTCCATTTAAAAAGATATGAAAAAAATCCTGTGCCCCATTCTACGCACTAACAGAGATCCAGATCCTGGCCAGTTCCCTCTGAAAGGTGCTGGAGAGCCATTCTTTTTACTGGAGTGCTCCCCCCTTCTGTGTGCTTTTCCTTCTCCATTCTTGCTCCTCCACCCAGCTCCTCCTGGTCCCACAGCGGCCATCTTCCTGCCACACGACTTCAGTCCAGGCTGGATACTTCAGTGCAAGCCTGCTTCTTCCTGTCCTCCAGGCACCACTGTCACAAGCCAGTTCCATTTGGAAGACTTTATTTAACTGGACTCTTGGGGAAATGGTGGCAGAAGGAAATACAGAAAACAAAATTGAGTAACAGACGTCTCCGCGTGTAAGTTATTTGACAACACTCACTGCTTGGGGAAGTCCAGACATCTCCATATGGAAGTTATTTGACCACACTCACTCCTTGAGGAAGTCCTCTCACCTTCTGCACATTCTTGCTGCCACCATCCATATAGTTTGGGTCTCCCTTTCTCTAACCTTCATAGAAATACCCGCCAAACACCTCTCCCAACCCCAGCGCCTACTACCAAACTTGTCAAACTTTCTGAAGCTTTTGATTTTTTAAGGCAAACAGGTTAACCCTTCCTGGATTAAATCTCTTCCTACCCATATTATCCCCTGGAGAACTTGATTTATACAATAGAATATGACTGTTTAAGTTGCTTTTCTCAAACAAAAGAGACATTCCTCGCTAATTGGGATTCTGGTTTCTCGTTGGACCATCTGACTCAAACTCCAATCAGATTTTTTTTTCTAGTCTTTCCATTAAATTAAAAAATGTCTAAAAATTTTAAAGGTTTAAGTTCAAGTGCTCATTGGTGCTATTAATCAAAGATGTATTATGTATATATTTCAAACAAGCTCTATTAATCAGCCTGCCAATTATTTTTTATATTGTGTGGTCTATTTCCCCACAGGCACTAGCCAACCATCAGTTACTTTCCATCCAAAGTGCAGGTCTTTCAGCCGTATTCACTATAGTATTAGTCTATGACCTTCGAAAACATACTGTTGCTTTGTTTGGGGAAAAAATCTAATTACAGTAGTTAAATGAACTGGAATTAATTAAGTTGTGGATACTTGACATTTATAGCTAATTGGTCATATCCATCATAAAAAGAGAAATTGGGCCTTTTATCTCTCTGTTTTATCAACCATGCTGAAAATCAATAGTGTTTCCAGGAAGGGGGTGCCAAGGCTCCCAGCAGCCTGTTTGACCCAGAGGAAAACACAGGTCTTCATTAAATTATAGTTAGAAATTTCTTAGCTGGGGAAAGTCCTCAGGAAAGGAATCATGGGTTTCTGTATTTCCAGATAGAGACTTTAGAGATAGCTTAATTTGGGGTTCTCTGAACAGAAAACTCACTAATCCAAGTAAAGGGGGGCTTGCCACAGTGCTTACTGGTGGGTCTCCTTTCATTCCTGAACAGCCCCTCACTTCCACTTCAGCATGTTGTGTCCAAGATAAGCAACTTTAGCCATAGCCAGGAGACAAGGTGCTAGGAGTCCCCGAGAGATTTGCTGAAACTCACAAGGCCCATAATTCTTCAGAGGGAATAATCTAAGAGGGAGTGAGTTCATAGTGTCATCGTGTATATATTAGTTTGACAGAAATGGAAAGAAATATGAAAAGAAGAGGAACTTCTGTTTTATTTTTGTGATCCTATAAATAAGCTCTAAACTGCCTTCCAGGAAGACTGGTGCACTTCATATTTCCATCAACCATGCATGAGACTATACTTTTCCCCAGAGTGATATTGATGTTTTCGCGCTTCCTTACAATTTTCCATCTGATGGGTGTAATGTCTTGTTGTTAACTGAATTTGCATCTCCCTGAGGATTTGGTGTATTTAGTATCTTTTCATATGTTTGTTGACCATTTGGCAGCATCCATTACAGTTCAAATTATATATTTTTGATGTAGCTGTTGCACTCCTGGAAATGTTTCCTATGGAAATAATGCACATAACATCATGATTCCTATGCACATAACATCATGATATGTGCAGACATATTTATAGTAGCATTGTTCATAGCTACAACTTGGACACAAAGTCAATATTCATTAAGAGAAATGGTTGGCTAAATTATGATACTCCAATACTGTATTAGACAAGGTTCTCCAGAGAAACAGAACCAATAGGGTAGATAGATAGATAGATAGATAGATAGATAGATAGATAGATAGATGATAGATAGATAGACAGACAGATTGGTTGATTGATTGATTGATAGACAGAGATATTGTTTGGCTCTGTGACCGCACCTAAATCTCATCTTGAATTGTAATCCCCATGTGTCAAGGGAGAGACCTGGTGGGAGGTGATTTAATCATGGAAGCAATTTCTCCATGCTGTTCTTCTGATAGTGAGGGAGGTCTCACATGATCTGATGGTTTCAAAGTGGCAATTTCCCTTCTCTCTCTCTCCTGCCCCCTTGTGAAGAAGGTGCCTGCTTCCCCTTTGCCTTCCACCATGATTGTGAGTTTCCTGAGACCTCCCCAGTCATGTGCAACTGTGAGTCAATTAAACCTTTTGTTTATAAATTACCCAGTCTCAGGCAGTTCTTTAGAGCAGTGTGAAAACAGACTCAGATAGATACATAGACAGATAGATAGATACATAGATAGATAGATAGATAGATAGATAGATAGATAGATAGATAGATAGATAGATAGATAGATAGATAGATAAACAGATAGATAGATAGATACTAGACTATAAGGAATTGGCTCAAGTAATTATGGAGGCTAAGAAGTTCCATGATCTGCTCTCTGCAAGCAGAAGACCCAGGAAATACAGTGGTGCAGCTCCAATCTGAGTCTGAAGGCCTGAGAACCAGGAGAACTGAGAAGGTAGGTTCCAGTCCAAATATAAAGGCCTAGAATCAGCAGAGCTGAGGGTGTAAGTCCTAATCCAAGGGCAAGAGAAGATCCATGTCCCAGCTTAAAGACAGGCAGAGAGAGCAAATTCTCTCTTACTACTCCTTTTTCTTCTATTCAGGCCTCCAACAGGTTGGATGAGGCCTACTCAACATTGGAAAGAGCCATCTGCTTTACTGAGATTACTGATTCAAATGTTAATCTCATCCAGAAACACTCTCACAGACAAACCCAGAAAAATGTTTGACCATATATCTAGATCCCTGTGACCCAGTCAAGTTTACATATAAAATTAACTGTCATATATATCGTGACAGGTTACACAGACATAAAAAAGAACAAAGATTTCACTGTGGTGTTATTGAATGAGTTAGGTAAACAGCAGAAAATAGGTACACATGATCTCACTTTTGGAATGCAGTACCATCCTTGGGCCCAGCAAAGAGGATCCCTTGCCCTGGACCTTGTGCTTTAGAAGGCTCTGTTCTGGCCCTTTTCCAGGGATATCCCTCCTCAGAAGGTGGAAGTGTGCTGAGTTCAGGGGACATGATCATCCAGAGACCCCGTGCCTTCATTCAGGCTTCGGGACCCTGTAATTTCTTATCCGAACAGCTCTCAACCCATTTCCAAGGTCTGCACAGACCTCTTTCCTTGAGCCTCCCTCTCAAGGGTAACCATGCTAGGTTACACACCCCTAGGCCCAAAGAGAGGCCACGGGCTGGCTTTTTGCACAGAATATGGATGGGGCTTGAACTTGTAGGCTGAAGTGTCCATACGTACGTGCACAAAGATGGAGTCAGTGCTAAGAAGAGAACGGGACAGACCATAAGCTGATGGCCTCCATTTGTATTCTTGCCCCAGTGCTGCACCTATGAAGGGCAGGCCACCCGCAGACATGATGCATGAGGCCACTGCAAAGACACTCTAAGCAAATATTTCCAGGAAGGTATTTAATGTAGCTGCCTAGGGGTGTCAGGTTCTGTACAAATGTATGGCTCTTTTTCTGTTCAGTTTTCAGGCAGAGGAGATTGTTCCCAGAAGGGGCTCGTTAGACCATTGCACATCGAGAAGATGCAGCCCCTCAAGCAGAACAATTGTCCCTCCAAAGAGACAGAGTGGCCAGCCTCTGCAGTTAGTCCTTCCTGGAGGTACAGGCACAACCCCGACATGGAAAATGAGCAACACAAACAAATTGCAGGACACACAAACTGTGAGACCCGAGCGTCATGGAAAATGCTCAAGAAGTCCAGCTCAGTCCCAGAGCACATCTCTGACCACCCCCCTTCTCCCTGGTTAAGGACTGGAGATGTGTGTCAAGACCCAACGTAGGACTTTCTGTTTATTGATATGTAAGTTTGCCTATGTAAGGCACAGATTTCTCAGCCCAGACAACAAATTCATGTGTTGAGAAACGATTGCCTGTGTGTTTATACATGGATATATGAATGAGGTGGTTCCTGAGTGAATATAAGACTCAAGATGTTGGCCAAGACTGGGAAAATCCAGACAAAGAACACCTCTTCTAGACTCAATTTTAATGAGATCTTTCTCTGTCTGGATTTATTATGTGTCACATGAAAACCTGTTAAAGTTCCATGGAAAAAGATGTCCTGAATATTTTATACCTTATTCAAACGGTTCAGATATTTATTTCAGCTTACAGATGTTGAAACTATCTTAAATTGTCAAATGTTTTGTTGGAATGAATCTTTTACTTCAATAATTTTTCAAAGTTTTTTTTAAAGCCTGACTCAAAGCAAAAGTAAAACAGATAAAAGCTGAGCCGATTTATCTGAATTGGAGCTGGAGATTCCTATCTTCGCTCACTGGCTCCCCGTCTCCCATCACCCCTGGGAAGAAATATCTGGGAAGGGGGAAAAAGAGATATTGCCACTAAGTCTCTTTACTTCCTTGAGCTAAGCTTAAACATCACTGACCAAATTCCCCCTTTTTATTTTAGATAAAGAAACTGAGTACTTAAGAGGTTAACCCTTAGAAGAAAGTAAAGATTTATTATTATTCAGAGTATATAAAACACTTCCCACCTACCTTGTGTTGAAAGATGAGGGTCCCTTACTGCATTAACAAAGGGAAGGCAAGAATGGGACGTCTGGTCCACAAGATGACCTGTGCCATTGTCACCTTCACGCAGGTTAACTTAGAAGACCAAGGAGTTTTGTCTAAGCTGGTGGAAGCTACCAAGACCAATTACAACAACAAATATGATGAGATCCATCATCTCAGGGGAAGCAATGTCCCAGGCCCAAAATCCATGGCTCACATTGCCAAGCTGGAAATGGCAAAGGATACAGGCTTGCCACTAAACTGAATTAAATGTACACTATTGAGTTTTCTGTACATAAAAATAATTGTAAAATTCCTTCCAAAACAGTATATATAAGGATATATAAATATAATAATAGCAATAATGATCAGCACTTTATGGGCACTTACCATCCGCTAGGCACTGTGCTAAGCGTCTTACCTCCACCTCAATTACCTCACAAAGCCCTTTTAACAACCTTGTGAGATCAATATTATCTTTGTTTTCAGATGAGGAGACCGAATCTTCAAGATCTAGCAGGGGGAAGAGCATGCACTTAGATCTATGAACCCTGATACCAAGATCTTAACCTCTACTGTTTAGAGCAGTTTCTCAACTGTGGCATCACTGACTTTTGGGACCAGATTATTCTTGTTATGCGGGCTGTTCTGTGCATTGTAGGGGGTTTAGCAGCATCCCTGGCCTCTATCCATTAGATTTCAGTAACAGCCTCTCAGCTATGATGATCAAAAATGTCTCCAAGCCAGGCGAAGTAACTCACACCTCTAATCCCAGCAACTTGGGAGTCTGACGTGGGAGGATTGCTTGAGCCCAGAAGTTTGAGATTAGCCTGGGCAATATAGTGAGACCCCATCTCTATGAAAAAATTTGTAATTATCCCAGTGATGGCATCACGGGTAGTCCCAGCTCTTCTTGAAGCTGAGACTGGAGGATCACTTGAGCCTCAGAGTCTGCAGTAAGTTATGATTGCACCACTGCACTCCAGCCTGGGCAAAAGAGTGAGGTCCTGTCTCTTAAAAAAAAATTATTTTAATTGAAAAAAAATGTCTTCAGACATTGCCAAATGTCAACTGCAGGGCAAAATTATCCCCATCTGGAAACACTGGTCAACAGATAGATGAAGTACTCATAAAATTTGTTATGGTGTGCTATCTCCACGTAGCTGTCCAAATGGACCCATCTCATGGACCAGCTAACGGAGGGCCCCATACAAGAGTCACTTTGGGAAATCACTGATGAAAGACATTTGTCTTGTGCACCAAGTGGGTGATTTACTGACTATTGTCCCTCTTCACACAATCACTGTGGAGCCCCACAGGTACCCATCTAAATGTCCCATCCATAATCATTTCTTCTGACAAAATTATACCCAGTATGGGGAAGTTGCAGGTTATGGGAACCTGGAGATGATTCCATGTGGGGGTCCGTTGTAGGAAAAAGGAATACAAAACTTCTATGAATAAAAAATTAGGTGCAGGGCTTTGGAAGTGCTCATGTGAGTGAGGGGCCCCTAAACTTACATTTCATCTGTGCACACAGGCAAGGTCTTAGATTTCCGCCTGTTTTACTCACACGTAGGAAACTTGACTCTGTTTGGTGTCATCACTTAGCATTCTTCCCCACTCGGGTAACATAACCATTTTCTCTTTTATCATGGCCTTGTGATAAAACGGCAATGGGGGCTTCCTTGTCACACCAAGGTTTACATGATCTTGCCCAGAAATATGGTATCCAAATCATGGAAGGGCATTTTCTGGCTTAGTAGCTGTTTAATACAGCTCATGGAAAGTAAAAAGGAGTAAATATTTGAAAAATTGTATTCCATTTCCCTGATAAAAGTCATACTGCAGGTTTGAAGGAGCCAATTTCCTGACTGTTAAGAATTATGTTTTACTTCCCTGCTCATCAAGTGTCCTGCAGAAGTTTCCTCATCAATGATCTTTCTTTTACTTTATTAAGTACAGAAAATGGTTGGGGTGAAAATCAACTTGATAAACCCCTGCAATAATTTAATTTGCATTTTAAAAAAATTCTTGGCTGAATGCAGTGGTTCAAGCATGTAATCCCAACCCTTTGGGAGGCCAAAGCAGGAGGATGGCTTGAGCTCAGGAGTTGGAAACCTGCCTGGGCAACATAGAGAGATATTAGCTGGGCATGGTTAATGCATGCCTGTAGTCGCACCTCCTCGAGAGATTGAGTCCAGGGAATTGCTTGAGCCCAGGAGTTCAAGGTTGCAGTGAGCTATGAGATAATGACACCGCACTCCAGCCTGTGTGACAGAGTGAGACCTTGCCTCAAATAAATAAATATAAAAACTAAATAAAACTTCTAAAAGCAGGAAAGAGTAAAAATCTGGTAAAAAGCACTGGTGAAGACTGGATTAGAGTAATGAGGAAATGCAGCCTGTCCCATAATGCAATCCATACTTCATTTGGTGATCTCAGGAGAGATAGTACATTGCTATTGTACCCCTCTCTACCCAGCAGGTCCTGCTATATCCTTCCCAATTAAGAAAGACAAACCATAGTCTTCTTTTCCTCCCCTGCTTCATGTCAGACTCCATCTTCCTTTCACGTTTGCTTTGGGAAAAAATATAAAAACATCGAGCTATAAAATCACAGCAATCCAATTATCCATCCTCATCTCTTCTTCTTCCCTTGTATCCTCTGAGAATGACCCATAGTTGGGTCATTCTAAATAAATGTTGCATTCTAAAAGTTCTAATAGAGCACCTCTTAAGAGATCTCTGGGTATTACTCCTTGTCCTTAGAGAATAGATCCCTTCACAATTCAGGGCATCCTTCCCCTGCTTGCTGGGAGTCTTGGTAGATAACGCAATGCACAGCTGCTTCTTTCTCCAGAGGATTTCCTTGGTCAAAGGTGAATGAGTCTGCTCCAGCTGACATAAGTACCATGAGCTGCGGGGCTTAAGCAACAGACATTTTTTCCTCACAGTTCTGGAGTCTGGAAGTCCAAGATCAAGGTGTCAGCAGAGTTGGTTTCATTCAGAGGCCTCTCTCTGTGGCTTGCAGGTAGTTGCCTTCTCTGCATCTTCATATAGTCTTCTTTTTGTTTGCCTATTTTTTGGTTTTGTTTGTTTGTTTATTTGTTTGTTTGTTTTTGTTTTGGAGACAGGGTCTCACTCTATCACCCAGGCCAGAGTACAGTGGTGTGATCTCAGCTTTCTGCAACCTCCACTTCCTAGGTTCAAGTGATTCTCATGCCTCAGCCTCCGAGTAGCTGGGATTACAGGTGCATGCCACCACACCCAGCTCATTTTTTTTGTATTTTAACTAGAGACAAGGTTTCACCATGTTGGTCAGACTGGTCTTGAACTCGTGATCTCAAATGATCTGCCCACCTTGGCTTCCCAAAGTGTTAGGATTACAAGCGTGAGCCACCGCGCTGGGCCTCTGTGTGCCTATTCTAAATTTTCTTTTCATGTAAGAACACTCATCATATTGGACTTGGACTAGGGCCCACCCTAATGTCATCATTTCCACTTAACTTTAATATCGTAGTTAAGTTAAAATGAGGACAGGATTTTAAGGTAAGGATTTCCACATAAGTAGCTTTGGGAGACTCAGTTCAGCACCTAACAAGTAGTGTCTTGTTCATTTTAGTAGAAGAATGTCAGGTGTTCAGTGATTAAATGACCTTCTGAACAATCCACTGAACCATCCACCAGCACCTCTAATTTATAACCTGTACTATTAATCTAAGTCATTCTTAGAAGAGTTGTTCTGGTGCAGACCTTCTTGTAGTTTCAGAGTTGGCATTAGAGAACAAACAATGCTTTTCTTTTTTTCTTTAAAGATATAAATTATAGACATATGCTAACCTTATATGTATCTTCTGGGTATCCAGGTTATTTACCTCTTTAAAGACCTCATCTCTACATGCAGTTACATTCTAAAGTACTGGGAGTTGGGACTTCAGCTCATGAAGAGAGGGTGGGCACAGTTCGGTGCGTAACAAAAGAGCTATGGCTGACAGGGGGGTCCAGAAGGTCGGCTCTCTTGCCTGAGGATAAGGCCGCAGCTGTTCTGCACCTGAAACCACATGCTTGCTTTGCTTTTATTCCCCTGCCCTCTCCTGCTCCTTTCATTTCTTTTCTCCTGAGAGCTCTTCCCCCAACAAATCTCTTTCACAAGAATCCTCATCTCAGGTTCTGCTTCTAGGGTACCTTTGGAGCATTTTCTTTTAGCATGGATCAGAATCTTAGAATCCAGGAGACCCAGCTTCTAACCATGAGTCCTGCTTGCTGTGTAAAATTGGATAACCTGAGCATCGTCACCCACAAAATGACAGTGGTGGATTCGGTGACCTCTGCAGTTCCTGCCAGCTCCTGTGGGCACCGCACTTCTGAAACAGCCAGCCCAGTGCCCCTACACTTCTGTCACAGCTGATGCATCCACTGTAAAGCCTATTTTTACAGAATTGGAGCCCTTATTGACAACATCCCCCATTCCTGCATATTTTTCTCCTATTTTAAATGGTTCAACAAGACAGAAAATGATAAGCAGCTGCAGAAAAACTGCCCCTAGGCTACCAGCCACAGTAGCTTTCCCACCCCTCCCTCTTCATCTTGACCAAACTTGAGGTCAGAGCATTACACACACTCCAATCTGCAACTGGAAAAAGAATCCCTCACAAACTATTAAATTATCAACTAAAAATAACACAGGACCATTTGTTAATCCATCCAGCAAATCCAGTTTTTTTCCCTTACCCTGCATTTGAGTAAATCATTGATTAAATAACATGGTCACTAGGAGAAGTTTTGTATTTCATCAAAACTAAAAAGTTATCAATAATAAGACATCCCGCTGTTTATGTACAACTCAAGGAAAGAAAAATTCCCATTCAGATATGATGCAAATATATCAGTCGGAATTTTTATCCTAATGAAAAAGGTTTTTTTAATCCCTATTGATTAAATTTTGTCCCTATTAAATGAACTAGATTCATATAAACATTTTTATATCACCCGTCACTCTCATACATTAGAAAAGCAAAATATACAGGAAAAATTATTTAAGGTGTTATGAAGACTTCCTCACATTTAGAGTTTAATTCTGAATCACGTTCAACTCCATGGTACCAGTGACTGTGAGATATTGTCTTTTCTGGCAGGAGCACACATAATCTGATGCTTCTTAAAATGTGTGCACTACTGTTGTCTATGGAATTTTCTTCCAAGCCACTGACACCATTATATAAACCATTTCTTTTACTCTTTATTATGCAAAGTGTTTAGCAAATACAAAAGCAACAGTATACGAATAATGAACCACACTCCAGATCATCAGCCACAGCCATTCCTATCCAAACCATCATTCATTTTCTCCCCTCTTGTATAATTTTGAACCAAGCATCTGACATATCATTTGTCTGAAATGTCTGACACATCATTCATTCATGTCTTTCAGTGCATATCTTTAAAGATAGGATTATTTTAAATATAACCAGAATACATTTTCAAACCTAAAAAAAGTGATTGATAATTCCTTAACATAATCAAATATCCAAGCAATGTTCAAAGTCCCAGTTATCTTATTTTTTTTTTAACTTTTTAAAATAATAATTCAAACAAGGCCCACACATGATAGTTTATTGATGTGTCTTTTACTTTTCTTTTAATCCGCAGTTTCCCCTTCATTCTCTCTCTCTTTCTTTCCTTATAATATATTTGTTGAAGAAACAGGGTTATTTGCCCATGTGGAATTTGTCACTGTCTAGATTTTGTTGATTTCAATCCTGTGGTGTAATTTAAAATGTTCCTTTCTCCCTTATATTTTCTGTAAATTATTTTTCGTGTGTGTATGTAAATAATTTGAACTGAGAGGTTTGATCTTAGTTGGGTTTGAGTTTTTTGGCAGGAACACATCATAGGTAGTGTTGGATTCTTCTACCAGGAGGCATGTCATGTCTGGGTGTCTCTTCATGTGATGTCAGCAGCCATTGATGTTTAATGCCAAGATTCATTAGTTCATTAGCAGTTGTGAAAAGATGATATTCCAGTTCTGTAATTTTCCTTCACTTAATAACTGGAAAGTTTCTATAAAGATAAACCTTCTCTCATCTACCTATTCTGCAAGTTTTAGTATGTGCGTCAGAGAGCAATGCCCATTTCACCACTGCCACCTGGCCATAGGTGATGGACATACAGTCATTAGCATGCATTTAGGAGCTGTGTGGTATGAAAATAATTGTGTCTTTACAAGGTGGAATTACACTTGTCACTGAGAAGTCTCACATGGAGAGTGGAGTGGGAGTTAAGAAATGATGATGCACATCTTCTAATTCATGTTCTCTTCAAGAGGGCTGTGTTTGTGTGGCGGGAGATTTGTGCCAAATATGTATAGTTTAATTCACATGTTAAATGCAAATATGATGTGTAATATTATAATTTTTCTTATAGTGATTATTTTTATATACTGTGTATTTCTCTCCTCTTAGATTATAAGTGCCTTTTCACAATCTTAATCAGCCCTAAACTTCTCAAAGTCAAAATTCTGTAAAGAAAATTACCTTTAATTCTCCTCTTTCTCACCTTCCTTTCTGTCTAGCAGCCATTAGTAGTATTCTCTCAACCAAAGCCACAACAGAATGCCTAGTATAAATGTGTCCTGGCTATAATAGCTGAGAACTCTCTTGTCTTACTGTATTCTAAACTGTGTTTCTAGGGTCCTGTGTTCCTCTAAAAAGCTAAGCAAAGCAATTATTGTGAACCTTTTTTTTTTTTTAATACAAGAAAACTGAGTTTCAGAGATAAAATATTTTACTATTGGAAAAAGAACGAAAAGCTAGTTTAAGGGTTGGTTTTTCCCTTTATTTCCCAAACATCCTGTCTACGATCAGCATTTAGTGTAAAAATTTTAAATGAAGTTTAACATATAAACACACAGGTACATAAATCATATGTGCATAGCTCAATGAATTTGCACAAAATGAACACTCACGTTCCCAGAGACAGGATCCAGAAAATGACCACTAGAAACCAAGAAGCTCCCTCATGTTCCTCCCCATGACCACCTCACCTAACAGTAACCACTACCTAAGCTTCTAATGGAATGCATTCATTTTATATACTTTTGAATATATAAAAGGAATCATACCAAATGTACTAATTTTGTGTTGGCTTCTTTCATATACTATTACATCATGAGATTTATCGAGCCAGGAATGACATTTCCCACACCCCCTTGCAGTTAGGTGGAGCCATGTGACTAATTTTGGCCAATGGAATGTGAGGGGAGGTGATATGTGTCTCTATCCAGCCTAGGTGGTTAAGAATCTGGGGTGCCTTCTGCATGCTATCTCCACCATTTCTGTGAAGACCCTTGGGGATACGTGTTGAGAGTGGCAGAGTTCAAGCTGGAAGAAACCTGAATCTCCAAGACACTGCTTAGACAAGGAGGGCATCCTAACTGGAAGCATCGACATTTCACGTATGTGAGCCAAAAATAAATGTATGATGTGCTGAGCCATGAAAATGTGGGGATTATTTGTTATAGCAGCCTACCCTGATTGATGATTTCTTGGGTCCCTTTACTTTTCAGGACTTTCCATTTGTCTCTTTTTTCCTCCTTAAAGAAATGATTTCTTCAGCATAAGAGAAGTAAACTGAACCCACTGAACTGACGAAATGTCAGGAGAATAGGAGGGAAAGAAAAAGAGCTACAAAATAGAGGAGTAAAAGTGTGAATAGATGAAAGATCAGAAATGCAAGATTGGATTATGATGGAAAAAATGTTCACTTCTCACTTCCTCTGTAATTAAAGAATAAAAATCTTCTCTTCTAGGCCTCTATTTCTAGATTACTTGGAGATCATATCTTTGTCCATCTGTGATGCTATAGCAAAATACCACAGAGCGGGTAATTTATAAATAATAGAAATTTGTTTCTCACAGTTCTGAAGACTGGGAAGTCCAAAATCAAGGTGCTGGCAGGTTTGGTGTCTGGCGAGGGATGCTCTCTCTGCTCCCAAGATGGGGCCTTGTTATCAAGTCCTCTGGGTGGGATGAATGCTATGTTCTCACATGGCAGAAGGGACAGAAGGGCAAAAGCTCCTACCTAGGTTTCTTCAGCCCTTTTATAAGGGCACTAATCCTATTCATGAGGGATCCATAAGCCCTCACGACTTAATCACCTTCTAAATGTCCCACTTTACCACTATCACACTGGCGATTAAGTTACAACCTATAAATTTTGGAGGATACATTCAGACCATAGCAGATGATGTTGGTACAAAGATTACTCCGGATTCCCTGGAGGTAGACCTCTGATTTATTCCTGAAAAATATGTGTAGGGATCCATATTCTTTTATTGGTAGGGAAGGCAATTAATAAAGGACATTTGGGCTTTGAATCTAGAGCAGAGATTAGAAAACTTTTCCTGTAAAGGTCCAGATAATAAATATTTTAGGTTGTATAAGCTACATACAATTACTATAAAATATTCATCTTTGGTTTTTGTTTTGTTTTAATTTTTTATGAATCTTTAAAAACGGGGAGTCTCTGAGTCTACTCTGGCTTGGGAGGCTGCTAGAAAAAAATAAATTTTTTTTTAACGTAAAAATCAGTCTTGCCATATAGAAACCATACAAAAGGCTGGATTTGGCCTGCAGGCCATAGTGTGCCAAGACTGTTCTAGAACATTATTCACTTTAATCTGAATCTTTGTTTCTCTGTAATTGGCAGGATTATGGAAAGAACTTGCCCTCCAATCCATAACTTGGAGCAAAACTAAATGGGGGTCATTCACTGGATACTGTAAGAAACTTAACATGGCTCTCTTTCAGCTTCTCAGGACAACTACTCCTGAGTGAGATTTCTGGTGAAGAGCCTACACAGGCAGATAAACAGTTGCTGTGGCTCATAACAGCCCTTGCCTCATAATATGTTGATATGGGCCACAGAACCCATAAAGTATAACTCCCCAAAGCCCTGTTGCAACAGAATACGTACTGGGCAATATCAACAGGAAGATGGCTCATTCAGATTATCATGTATTCCACCCTAGTACCACTTTAAGATGGTGATGTTTTCAATCAATGCTAAGCCCGGGAGCCGGAAGACAGCCTTCTCATTTACAGAATCCTCTGAGTATGCAACCACTGAGTTCCCGCACTCCTTATTAGTGCACTTCATTCTACTTCTTGCATTAGGGCCAATCTGAGGCCTTTGGGCAGATGTTACCAGCCACTGTGGATACTTTACCCAGATATCTCTGTTTAGCTCTTGCATAGTGCTTCAACTCCCAGCTGCTCCAATTGTGGTACTGGGACCAACAGCATCCATAGCCCATGGAAACTTGATAAAAATGCAGACCTGGGACCCCATCTCAGATTTATAAATCAGAATTTGCATTGTTAACAATATCCTCTGGTGAGTAGGTGTACATTAAAGCTTAAAAAGCAGTGCTCTGACATTCACGTTGTAGATAGTTCAGCTACAGTGTCCTTAACCCTGGCTATACATTTGAACCAATTGAGAATCTTTAAACATGCAGATGCCTGGGTCCCCCGACTCCTCACAGTTTCCATATCAACTGTTCTTGGTGCAGGCAAATTAGAATTACCTGGTTGTATTAATACATTAAAATCACCTGGGTCCCACCACAAACCAATTAAATCAGAATCTCTGGGGTGGGTGTTTGGTTTAGAAAATCTGCCTTACCCCAGACCTCGCCATGTGGCCAGGTTCCACAAACCTGCTGTGTATTTCAGCATTTGCTCCTTTTAGGGAGACTTTGTGATTAAGCCAATTTCCAGCTATATATTGTTGCATAACAAGCTATCCCTCCAGAGCTCAGTGGCCTAAAACAACAGCAAATGTTGATTTAGCTCATGACTGCAATTTTGGCAGGGCTCAGCAAGGACAGCTCATCTCTGCTCCACTCAGCATCAGCTGGGATGGTCTACCTGGGGACTATAGAATTCATTTCCAAGGAGGCACACTCACATGGCTGGCAAATTTTTGTAAAATTATTACTATTTGGGAGCTCAGCCAGTGTGGTGGTCTGGAAGCCCTGGCTCCTCTCCATGTGGTCATCTCCATGGGCTACTTGAGCTTCCTCCCAGCATGGTAGCTGAGCTCCTAGAGTGAGCGTTCCACAAAAGAACCAGGTGAAGCTCTATCGCCTTCTGTGACCTAACCTCAGAAGTCATATTGCATCACTTCTGCCATAATCACAAGATTCAAGGGGAGGAAACAAGTGGGAGGACTATAAAATCACATTATACAAAACAGCATGTGGGAAGAAACACAGTGTTGCAGCTATCATTGAAAAATATAACCTCCCATAGGCCACCTAGAACATGTTTGAGTGATGATAAACAGATCAGTGGCAGAGCTGCCCCATCAGCATAATCACTAAGACACAAATTATTCAATATCCAGAGAGAAGTGAAGTCTGACTCCAATATCTAGAGGTTTGCTCTAAAACATAGTATAGCAATAAAGAATCTGAGGTATAGTAAGGCCAACAGATCAGGAGATGACTGCCATTGAAATGCTAGTTTGCTTTTCACAGTTTCAAGAGGACAGAGCAGACACATCACAGAAGGCCACTCAAGAAAACACCAAGGTTGGTTATAGGCAGAGAATTTTCCTGCAGGCAGGAGCCTTATTATAATTTCTACAGAAAAGAACAACCGAGACAGGATATGCAGGTTTAAGACTGGCTAGTTTTAATATTTCAGCAGGCTCTGGGGCATAGTGGCTGTTCCTATTGTGTGGTACCAGGCCCCAGGATAACTAGGGCAGGTAGATAGTGGACTGGAGTGTGAGATCCTAATAAAGGAGGTGGCTGGGGTATAGGCTCCGGATTGTTGGTTTGTATTTGAAAAGCATGTTCATATGCAAGTTGTTTGCCCCTGGGAGGAGCAATCGCTCCTGGGGTCAGCAAGATCTCAGAGCATCGGTATCTAGAAAGTAACAAACATGGTTAATACAAAGCTTCAGTAGGATCCATGTCCTCCTTGAAGTTTTTTTGTTTTTGTTTTCTGAATCTCATATAGTAACAATTGTCATGCAGTCATCTGGTTAGTAACCCCTGCCATTTCATGGCCTAATAGGCTGACACTCTTCTTTAACTTAAACAAGTAGGGAAACGATTGGCTGCTCACCGCAAAGCTACATTATTTTTATACCCAAACAGAAGATTTAGGTCTGGCAATGGAGAGGATTAAATGCTATTGCAAGGTCTACAAAAGTACACCAAATACACACACACACACACACACACACACATATGTGTATACATGATTTCATTATAAAAACTTAACTGGGGGCCAAGTGCGGTGGCTCATTCCTGTAATCCTAGCACTTTGGGAGGCCAAGGCGAGTGGATCACCTGAGGTCAGGAGTTCAAGACCTGCCTGACCAATATGGTGAAACTGCATCTCTATTAAAAATACAAAAATTAGCCAGGCGTGGTGGTGGGCACCTGTAATCCCAGCTACTTGGGAGGCTGAGGCAGGAGAATCGCTTGAACCCAGGAGGTGGAGGTTGCAGTGAGCCGAGATTATACTGTTGTACTCCAGGCTGGGCAACAAGAGTGAAACTCCTCCATCCCAAAAAAAAAAAAAAAAAAAAAAAATTCCTCTTTTAAGAAAGTGCGCTGAGCATGACCAGAGAGTGAAGTGTGACAGAATTATTAGAGTCTCTCTATTCTAGAATTTGCCCAGGATTTGGATTCTGAGCACTGAACTCATTTGTGCTGTCAACAGGAAAGCTTCCTCCAGGCCTATCTATGTGGCTTGGGCTCCCTCACAGCAAGGCAGCTGAGTTGGGAGAATGAGTAGCCAATGTGCAAGCATTCTAAGAAGCAGGAGGCAGAAGCAGCTAGCCCTCCACAGACTAGGCTTGGAACTGGCACAGCAACACCTCCGTCACATTCTATTGGTTAAGCAATCATCGGGCCACCCCAGATTCTAGGGAGGGGAAATAAATTCTACCTCTCTGTAGGGAGTGAAAAAGAATCTGCAGTCATCTTTAATCCACCACACGGACTGAAGCCAAATAGGAGAGGAACAAAATTTCTCTTTTAGATCCTGAAAGTTCGAGAAACATGGGGGAACATGGACTTGGCCTATATCAGGAATGAAGCCACGGTTTGAGGCTAACGTTATCTTTTTTAACTCTGCTTGGAAAAGTAACATTTTACTGTTTATCCTCAATTCATAACTTTACCAGGATGTGCTAAAGTGTGTCTTTTCTCATTAATCACATTTGGAGCTCTGAGCACTTTTATCTGCAAACCAAGTCTTTTGTCAAACAAGCAAAGTTTTCAATTATGAGCGTGATTAACTCCCTTCCATCTGTCCCATTTTCTCCATCTGGAATGCCTATTAGTCTCACTTAGGTCTCCGAGATCTGGCCTCCAAATCTTTTCTTCTCCTCATGATTTCTATTTCTGTGTTGTTCTTTCTGCTTTGAGAAAGAGCTTTTCATTTTGTACTTCGTCTCTGCAACCACCAATTCAATTTGCAGCAGTGACCATTGCTTTCTGTCTGTTTGTCTATTCATTCTAGGTGGGGACCACATCTAACTTTTTTTTTAATTCCTAAGTTCAGACTGGCCTTTGCCTATAATGTGTTTTTGTGTGTGTGTGTGTGTGTGTGTGTATATGGCTGGGTGGATATAGCATAGGTACACAGGTATTTCTACTTACCTGTGGTGTTTATTAAAGCTTAGATAAGTAAGCACCTTCCCCTTTTCCGAGGACTAGGATATACCCTTCAAAATTAATTACAGCCTCCCAACACGCTTTTTATTATAATTAACATGAATGATTAATGCTTTAAAATATAATATTTTAAAGATGCATACATCTGGTAAGGACAAAACAAGTATCTTTCCATATAAAGGATAGTCTAGGCCGGGTGTGGTGGCTCATGCCTGCAATCCCAGCACTTTGGGAGGCCAAGGTGGGTGGATCATGAGGTCAGGAGTTTGAGACCAGCCTGGCCAAGATGGTGAAACCTCGTCTCTACTAAAAATACAAAAATTAGCCAGGTGCAGTGGTGGGTGCCTGTAATCCCAGCTACTCGGGAGGCTGAGGCAGGAGATTACTCGAACCCGGGAGGTGGAGGTTGCAGTGAGCTGAGATCATGCCATTGCACTCTAGCCTGGGCAGCAGAGCAAGACTCAGTCTCGAAAAAAATAAAAAATTTTTAAAAAAAGGATAGTCTATGTACTCCCCACCAAAAGGAATAATTATATTTTAATAGAAATATAACGATGCAAAACAATAAAATTACTATATGCATGCTACTCAGAGATTAAGCCTGTATGGCTTTCCTTGCTTTTTTTTTTGGGACAGAGTCTCACTGTGCCCCCAGGCTGGAGTGCAGTGGTGCCATCTCAGCTCACTGCAACCTCTGCCTCCCGGGTTCAAGTGATTCTTCTGCGTCAGCCTCCCGAGTAGCTGGGATTACAGGCACGTGCCACCATGCCCAGCTAATATTTGTATTTGTAATAAAGAGAGGGTTTCACCATATTAGCCAGGCTAGTCTTGAACTCCTGACTTCAAGTGACCCGTCTGCCTCGGCCTCCCAGAGTTCTGGGATTATAGGTGTGAACCACCACGCCCAGCCAGGTTTCCTTACTTCTAAGTGTCTGCCTTGTAATTATTTGTCTGAACAATTGATCTGTTATGTTTGTTGAGTTTCTAAGAATAAAAAGAGAACATGGGGTCACATGTTCAAACTGTCTGTACAAAATGTAAAGTTCTATTGCAGGATAGTAACCAACACTCTAAATTTTATTTAACGTTACCCTTGTGGCTGATTTGAGTGCAGTGGTATTTACAACTAACTGATCACAACCAGTTACAGATTTATTTGTTCCTTCTCACTCCCACTGCTTCACTTGACTAGCCTTTGAAAAATAAAAGAAAGGCCGGGTGCGGTGTCTCACACCTGTAATCCCAGCACTTTGGGAGGCCAAGGTGGGCAGATCACCTGAGGTCGGGAGTTCAAGACCAGACTGACCAACATGGAGAAACCCCGTCTCTACTAAAAATACAAAATTAGCCAGGCGTGGTAGCACATGCCTGTAATCCCAGCTACTCGGGAGGCTGAGGCAGGAGAATTGCTAGACCCAGGAGAATTGCTAGACCCAGGTGAGCCAAGATCACGCCATAGCAATCCAGCCTGGGCAACAAGAGCGAAACTCTACCTCAAAAAAAAAAAAAAGAAAACAAAACAAAAAAAGAAAGTTTCCTCTCTGGTGGGCGAGTGAGAAGTAGTCAGTACTTTCTCTCTGTCCTCCACCTTCTACTTTTGTCCCCCACCTACCCCACCTGCAGCCTGCTGGCCACTGAGACGGGCCTGGGAAGCAAGAATCTGGGGAGCTGACAATCTTGCACTCCTGCCCTAAGTCTGCATCCTTGCTCTCTGGACTTGCAGGGTTTTCAAAGCTGACTTGGTCTCTGGTGGGGCACTTCCTTGGGTTTCTTACTGGTCTCCCCTTTGGAATATCAGGCTGCAGCTCCCTCTACTTGGACCATGCTCTTCTACCAGCCGCCTCCTTCATGAAACCCTCCTCAGCTTCTGCATCCTAAGATACAGCTTGAAGCACGTCCAGGTCTAGTCACTGAGCCCCAGCCAGGAAATACTTTCTTTTTTTTTTTTTTTTTTTTGAGACGGAGTCTCGCTCTGTCCCCCAGGCTGGAGTGCAGGGGCCGGATCTCAGCTCACTGCAAGCTCCGCCTCCCAGGTTTACGCCATTCTCCTGCCTCAGCCTCCCGAGTAGCTGGGACTACAGACGCCCGCCACCTCGCCCGGCTAGTTTTTTGTATTTTTTTTAAAGTAGAGACGGGGTTTCACCGTGTTAGCCAGGAAGGTCTCGATCTGCTGACCTTGTGATCCGCCCGTCTCGGCCAGGAAATACTTTCAATGTGACCATTATAAAATGAACCCAGGCCAGATGCTCCTATGGAATACTGTCTACCCACAGGAAGCATGCCCTCTACCCTCTTACGCTCCTCTGTTTCCTGATGCAGCCACTGGAGTCATCTTCCACCAAACAGGAAGCGCCCACTTCCACTTTCAGCCTTGAGTCTTCTCAGCGTTGGACGCGTGGCCTCTCTGTCAAAGCTGTGGGGGTTAAGACCTTCAGTGAACACAGTAAACGGTACAGTCATTCCACCAGCTTTGACATAGTGAGGGGAAACTGACCAGAGGTAGCCTTTCCCAGTGACTGACACTTGTAGTATTATCTAACATGTCAAAGAACTACTCACTTTAATCTATCTAAACTAAATCTTCCATATTAATTAATATTCATAAGTATTTATTTGGGGTGGAGTAGAAGCCACAGTGCCTTCATCTCTGTGGGGCCTTAGTCACCTTAGTTGGTGACTGATGGACCAGCACAGTAGGTGAGCATCAGTAGGTATGGACATTTCCTCCCTCCCTACTATCTGCCAAGGCCATCACTGTGGATTGGACCTTGTGCAAGGGCTTTGTATAAGGGAGATCCAGGACTTCTGGCTGGCAACTTGGCCAACCAGCTTCAGGCAAGCGGAGGTGTAACACACACTCCCTTGTGTTGACAGCAAGTCCCATCAAGCTATGCATACCCGTGGTTCTTATTCTCTGTATGAGGAGCTTCTCTGTTATTGATACCCCCATGGGTCTTGTTGTTCACATCCTGGCTAGGATTGGATATATTCAAATTAGCCAACCCTAATCTATATTGACTTTAGATATGATTAGTGCACATGTTGGCTCTGCGGCCCACCTTCCCTAACTCGCCACAGGTTTTGTGGATTTGTAAACCAGCAACCCGTAACAAGTTGGTGATGATAAGATGTAAGGAGTTGGCAGCCTTTATGTATTGACAGAGGCATGTGACCAGAACTGGAACTTTAAAGTCACCATTCACATGTTTATTACCCTCAAACTCCACCAAACAAATGTACTGAGAAGATCCCACCCAGTACACTTATCACTAGGCTGGAGATGAGGGTAAGCAACACTTTTCCTTTCTGCAAGGTGTTGATGAAATATAGGGGAATGGCCAGGCATGGTGGCTCATGCCTGTGATCCCAGCACTTTGGGAAGCCAAGGAGGGTGGATCACGAGGTCAGGAGATTGAGACCATCCTGGCTAACATGGTGAAACCCCATCTCTACTAAAAATACAAAAAATTAGCCGGTCTTGGTGGCAGGCGCCTATAGTCCCAGCTACTCGGGAAGCTGAGGCAGGAGAATGGCGTGAACCCGGGAGGCGGAGCTTGCAGTGAGCCGAGATGGCGCCACTGCACTCCAGCCTGGGCAACAGAGCGAGACTCTATCTCAAAAAAATAAAAAAAGAAAAAAGGAAAAGAAATGTAGGAGAAAAAATTGTGTATCCCTTTTATAACTAACAGGTGAGTGTTGGCTGGATCAGCAACCAGTTCTTTTTCGTAGATGACCTAGAACCTCAATATGAAATGTGGGAGAATTCAGCATTTGTTATTGTTGGTTTTGTTTTTGTTTTTGTTTTTGTTTTTTGCTTTAAGCCTGTGGTAGTATTGCTGGAAATGCAAGACAGAGATTCTCATTTTAATATTCTTTTGAATGTTGCTATTCTGTTTGAAGAGGAAGACATTAAAGTTTGCAAAAAAGACCCATTCATGAAGCATTTGCAAAATCAATGAAATATAAACAAGCAATAGATATGATTTAAGAAGAACATACTTGCCTTGATGACTTGAAGGCCCAACAGATCCTGTTGTTAATAAGCCCACTGACATTATTTTAATAAGCCAGCATCCCTGGGAATAATTTTGAAAAGAATGAAAAAGAGAAAATTGTCTCTTTTCTCTGTCTTTGCTACTGAGATTATTAAAATACTAAAAAATAAAGTTAATCATTAATAGCTTGTTTTATTTTTCAGTGAAATAAAGTAATCTTCACAATTATCTTTTCACTTCCACCCTACATATATCATAGATTTGAATATCGAGCTGGGTGATAAACAGCTTTTAAGTATGATAGTTTCAAATTGACCTTGGATGTTGACTCACCCTTAATTATCGATTAGAGATTGCCACCTGTCTCTGTTGCATCTTTATCACCGGGAGTAGCAATGATCAGTAATCCTATCTCATGCTGTAATTGCATACAAATTAGTTTTCTGTATTTCCCACTTTTGTAAATGGTATTTGATTTGGTGATCCTGAGCACCTAATACATTGAAATCTCTGTACCCCAGAAAGGTAGATTAACTTAACACCATAATGTGTTTTACTTATTTTTAGGCCTATTATTAGTTAGTATTCAGCAAAGTTAGCAGGAAAAATTTAGAATGGATTTTTAGTCTATCAGCCAACTCTTAGATTAGCTTTAAAAAGTAGGAAGATTAAAAGCATACAGCTCTGGGAAGAGTATGGTGAAACAGGCAGCCAAATAAAATGTCTGATAAAATCATAAGTTGCCATGAACTTGGTAGACAGGCAAAACAACTGTAGAACATTTATTAAAATTTAAACTTCTTTATTTATTTATTTTATTATTATTTTTTTTTTTTGAGACAGAGTCTTGCTCTGTCACCCAGACTGGAGCGCAGTGGCGCCATCTTGGCTCACTGCAACCTCCACCTCCTGGGTTCAAGTGATTCTCCCTAGTAGCTGGGATTACAAGCACCCGCCACCATGCCCAGCTAATTTTTTGTGTTTTTAGTGGAGATGGGGTTTCGCCATGTTGATCAGGCTGGTGTTAAACTCCAGACCTCAAGTGATCTACCCACCTCGGCCTCCCGAAGTGCTGGAATTACAGACATAAGCCACCGCCCGGCCAAAATTTGAAACGCTTACACTCTTTGACTTAGTTTTATAGAAATAAAATCTCCACAACATGAATATGTTATCAGTCACTTAATTATCTCCTTCCTTTTTTGTATAAGTACATCAAAAAAAAGTTTCCTGCAGGCCGGGCGTAGTGGCTCACGCCTGTAATCCCAGCACTTTGGGAGGCCGAGACACGCGGATCACAAGGTAAGGAGATCGAGACCCTCCTGGCTAACACGGTGAAAACCCGTCTCTACTAAAAATACAACAAAATTTGCCAGCCTGGTGGCGGGCGCCTGTAGTCCCAGCTACTTGGGAGACTGAGGCAGGAGAATGGCATGAACCCGGGAGGCGGAGCTTGCAGTAAGCGGAGATGGCGCCACTGCATTCCAGCCTGGGCCGCAGAGCGAGACTTTGTTTTTAAAAAAAAAAAAAAAAAAAAAAAATTCCTGCAAGAGAACTGGGCAAGGACGAGTGGTGGGGCTGAGAAAGTTCATGAAACATCCTTCATGTTTCATACAATTCCAAAAGAAGTAGCTTTGATCCTAGAGATGTCGATTTGTTGTTCAACCTATGCATTTCCCTGGAATACTATGAATGCATTTATTCAAAATATATAATAATGAATAATAAAAAGCATTTATTCAAAAAAATAGTTCTTATTTACCACCAGGGAAGTTTTCTTAGGTTAGCCCCCCTCCCCTATCTACAACTGTATAATTTAGATCTACCTTGATATCTCTTTACAAAGATTCTGGGAAAATTAGTAACATGGAATTTGAAGAAAGCAGTGAAAATCCCCCCCAAAAAACTGTTGGACAGGTGATAACTTTTAAAAGTATTTGTGTCTGTATATGTAACATTCTGTCAAAACAAAATCCATGGACATGCAAGTTCTTGATTTTCTTCCACTTTGCTTGTAATTCTGTCAAACTGCCACAGCTGGCCAGCTCCAGCTAGATTAAATAGGAAATATGTCTGACTTTTGGTGTTTTGTTTTGTTTTCATCCACAAGAGCTAGTGCACTCCCCCCATGCCTACTAGTCTTTATTTTAAAAATAAAAATAGTTTCTAAAATTTTAGGAACACTTGTTCTGTAATACTCTGATAGGTATTTGTGTGGGAATAAAGTCCAAAAACTAACAACAACAACAAAAAATCAGTTTCTGCTTTTAAGAACAAACCTCAGAAGGTATGGACAGGTAGAATTCAGACAAGAGGGAATCTGATAACAACGGCTGTGGGAAACGTATGCCTACACGGAAGGCAATGCAAAGCAGAATAAGAATGAGGTACCATTCCATTTGATATCTGCTGAATGGACATCACTAACAAAAAGACACAGCTGGTGGGGCACAGTGGCTCATGCCTGTAATCCCAGCACTTTGGGAGGCCGAGTCGGGTGGATCACCTGAGGTCAGGAGTTGGAGACCAGCCTGGCCAACATGATGAAATCCCATCTCTACTTAAAATGCAAAAAAATTAGCCGGGTGTGGTTTCGGGCGCCTGTAATCCCAGCTACTCAGGAGGCTGAGGAGGGTGAACCACTTGAACCTGGGAAGCAGAGGTTGCAGTGAGCCAAGATCACGCTATTGCACTCCAGCCTGGGCAACAAGAGTGAAACTCAGTCTCAAAACAAAACAAAACAAAAGACATTTCCTGTCAAATGTGTGGGAAAACAGATATAGTCACATAGTACATGTAACATAAACTAGTAATCATTTGGGGAAAAATATGACAGTCTTTTTTTATTATACTTTAAGTTCTAGGGTACAGGTGTACAACGTGCAGGTTTGTTACATATGTAGACATGTGCCATGTTGGTGTGCTGCACCCATTAACTCATCATTACATTAGGTATATCTCCTAATGCTATCCCTCCCCCCTCCCCCTACCCCATGACAGGCCCTGGTGTGTGATGTTCCCCTTCCTGTGTCCAAGTGTTCTCATTGTTCAATTCCCACCTATGAGTGAGAACATGCGGTGTTTGGTTTTTTTGTCCTTGTGATAGTTTGCTGAGAATGACGATTTCCAGCTTCATCCATGTTCCTACAAAGGACATGAACTCATCCTTTTTCATGACTGCATAGTATTCCATGGTGTATATGTGCCACATTTTCTTAATCCAGTCTATCATTGATGGACATTTGGGTTGGTTCCAAGTCTTTGCTATTGTGAATAGTGCCGCAATAAACATACGTGTGCATGTGTCTTTATGGCAGCATGATTTATAATTCTTTGGGTATATACCCAGTAATGGGATGGCTGGGTCAAATGGTATTTCTAATTCTAGATCCTTGAGGAATCGCCACACAGTCTTCCACAATGGTTGAACTAGTTTACAGTCCCACCAACAGTATAAAAGCATTCCTATTTTTCCATATCCTCTCCAGCACCTGTTGTTTCCTGACTTTTTAAAGATTGCCCTTCTAACTGGTGTGAGATGGTATCTCACTGTGGTTTTGATTTGCATTTCTCTGATGGCCAGTGATGATGAGCATTTTTTCATGTGTCTGCTGGCTGCATAAATGTCTTCTTTGGAGAAGTGTCTGTTCATATCCTTCACCCACTTTTTGATAGGGTTGTTTTTTTCTTGTAAATTTGTTTGAGTTATTTATAGATTCTGGATATTAGCCCTTTGTCCGATGGGTAGATTGCAAAAATTTGCTCCCATTCTGTAGGTTGCCTGTTCACTCTGATGGTAGTTTCTTTTGCTGTGCAGAAGCTCTTTAGTTTAATTAGATCCCGTTTGTCAATTTTGGCTTTTGTTGCCATTGCTTTTGGTGTTTTACACATGAAGTCTTTGCCCATGCCTATGTCCTGAATGGTATTGCCTAGGTTTTCTTCTAGGGTTTTTATGGTTTTAGGTCTAACATTTAAGTCTTTAATCCATCTTGAATTAATTTTTGAATAAGGTGTAAGGAAGGGATCCAGTTTCAGCTTTCTACATATGGCTAGCCAGTTTTCCCAGCACCACTTATTAAATAGGGAATCCTTTCCCCATTTCTTGTTTTTGTCAGGTTTGTCAAAGATCAGATGGTTGTAGATGTGTGGTATTATTTCTGAGGGCTCTGTTCTGTTCCATTAGTCTATACCTCTGTTTTGGTACTGGTACCATGCTGTGTTGGTTACTATAACTTTGTAGTATAGTTTGAAGTCAGGTAGTGTGATGCCTCCAGCTTTTTTCTTTTGGCTTAGGATTTGACTTAGCAATGCGGGCTCTTTTTTGGTTCCGTATGAACTTTAAAGTAGTTTTTTCCAATTCTGTGAAGAAAGTCATTGGTAGTTGATGCGGATGGCACTGAATCTATAAATTACCTTGGGCAGTATGGCCATTTTTGCGATACTGATTCTTCCCATCCATGAGCATGGAATGTTCTTCCATTTGTTTGTGTCCTCGTTTATTTCATTGGGCAGTGGTTTGTAGTTCTCCTTGAAGAGGTCCTTCACATCCCTTGTAAGTTGGATGCCTAGGTATTTTATTCTCTTTGAAGCAATTGTGAATGGGAGTTTACTCATGATTTGGCTCTCTGTCTGTTATTGGTGTATAAGAATGCTTGTGATTTTTTGCACATTGATTTTGTATCCTGAGACTTTGCTGAAATTACTTATCAGTTTAAGGAGATTTTGGGCTGGGACAATGGGGTTTTCTAAATATACAATCATGTCATCTGCAAACAGGGACAATTTGATTTCCTCTTTTGCTAATTGAATACCGTTTATTTCTTTCTCCTGCCTGATTGCCCTGGCCAGAACTTCCAACACTATGTTAAATAGGCATGGTGGGAGAGGGCATCGCTGTCTTGTGTCAGTTTTCAGAGGGAATACTTTCAGTTTTTGTCCATTCAGTATGATATTGGCTGTGGGTTTGTCATAAATAGCTCTTATTATTTTGAGATATGTCCCATCAATACCTAATTTATTGAGAGTTTTTAGCATGAAGGGCTGTTAAATTTTGTCAAAGGCTTTTTCTGCATCTATTGAGATAATCGTGTGGTTTTTGTCATTGGTTCTGTTTATATGCTGGATTAAGTTTATTGATTTGCATATGTTGAACTAGCCTTGCATCCCAGAGATGAAGCCCACTTGATCATGGTGGATAAGCTTTTTGATGTGTTGCTGGATCCGGTTTGCCAGTATTTTGTTGAGGATTTTTGCATCGATGTTCATCAGGGATATTGGTCTAAAATTCTCTTTTTGTGTTGTGTCTCTGCCAGGCTTTGGTATCAGGATGATGCTGGCCTCATAAAATGAGTTAGGGAGGATTCCCTCTTTTTCTATTGATTGGAATAGTTTCAGAAGGAATGGTACCAGCTCCTCCTTGTACATCTGTGAATCCGTCTGGTCCTGGACTTTTTTTGGTTGGTAGGCTATTAATTATTGCCTCAATTTCAGAGCCTGTTATTGGTCTGTTCAGGGATTCAACTTCTTCCTGGTTTAGTCTTGGGAGGGTGTATGTGTCCAGGAATTTATCCATTTCTTCTAGATTTTCTAGTTTATTTGCATAGAGGTGTTTATAGTATTCTCTGATGGTCGTTTGTATTTCTGTGGGGTCGGTGGTGATACCCCCTTTATCATTTTTTATTGCATCTACTTGATTCTTCTCTCTTTTCTTCTTTATTAGTCTTGCTAGTGGTCTATCAATTTTGTTGATCTTTTCCAAAAACCAGCTCCTGGAGTCATTAATTTTTTTGAAGGATTTTTTGTGTCTCTATCTCCTTCAGTTCTGCTCTGATCTTAGTTATTTCTTGCCTTCTGCTAGCTTTTGAATGTGTTTGCTCTTGCTTCTCTAGTTCTTTTAATTGTGATGTTAGGGTATCAATTTTAGATCTTCCCTGCTTTCTCTTGTGGACATTTAGTGCTATAAATTTCCCCTCTACACACTGCTTTAAATGTGTCCCGGAGATTCTGGTATGTCAGTCTGTTTTACAAAAGATGCTCAAATGTTTATAGCTTTGCTCCAATAATTCTACAAAAGAGGAAGATAACTAGGAAAACACTGGGATATTAAAAATGATAGCCAAACATATATGGAAATTATCCAAATTAAAGGAGGCTAAGGAAACATAACAGCTAAAGGCAATATTCGACCTTAGATTGAATCCTCTACTGGAGGAAAAAAACTACTGCTATAAAAGAAATTACTGGGTCAACTGTTGGAATTTGGGTTTTCACTGTAGATCAGATAAAGCGATATATTAATATAAGTTTGCAGGTTGATAACTATAGTGTGGTAACAAGAGTGAATATCCTTATTCTTACAAAATAAATAAAGTATTTAGGAGTAAAGGACCATGATGTGTATAATTTACCTCAAATTGTTCAGGCCTGGCGCAGTGGCTCACGCCTCTAATCCCAGCACTTTGGGAGGCCAAGGTGGGCAGGTTGCTTGAGCTCAGGAGTTTGAGACCAGCCTGGGCAACATAGTGAAACCCTGTCTCTACTAAAATACAAAAATTAGCCAGGTGTGGTGGCGTGTACCTGTAATCCTAGCTACTTGGGAGGCTGAGGCACCAGAATCGCTTGAACCCAGGATATGGAAGCTGCCATGAGCCAAGATCGTGCCACTAAGATTCTGTCTCAAAAAATAAATAAGTAAATAAAGCAAATAAGGTAAAATGTTAATAGGAGGTCAATCTTGGAAAGGGTTTATGGATACTCCTTTTAATATTTTTACTTCTTTAATGTTTTCAAGTTTGATATTATTTCTAAAATTGTTTTAAAAGAATCCCTCTCAGGGAAAAAAATAATAGTCAAAGACGGTATGTAAATGAAAATAAGTATATTTATATTTACTTGTAATATTAAGCAAAATATTAAAAAGTATTCCTAGCTTCACCCAGGCCAGTAAATGGGTTCCTGCTCTGACCTTCTTCCGCAACACCCCCCAGCTCCCAAGCATCCAGGTTCTAGCTTCTCAGGGACTTCCCACACGCACCTCCTGATGCCACCTGCTCTTCTTCTGAATCTGGCTCCCAAACCCACAGCCCAGGATCTCCCTGATCCAGGATCCCAGTGTCCCAACAGCACACCCCGGGAGACCAAGGCAAGCTCAGCAAATGCCCCACCATCCCAGGTGGCTTCTTGAGCTTTCTACTTCATGGGGGCATGGAGTGCACAGACCAAATATTTTCTCCCCTCAGCCTTCCCATTCTTTCACTCCCCTCTTTATCCATGTCACATCCATGGCCCTTCATTGCAACAATGTTCATGCCTATACATGAAACTCCCCTGCCCTTTGTCTTTGTCCATTTAGCAAAATCGCTTTATGATAAAGTCCAGTCCTTATGCCTGAAAGAAAGGCCCTTGGTGGTGTGGCCCCACCTTCCTCTCTCTGGGTACACCAGCTGCTGTGTTACTTTCAGCTTCTTGAACAGCTGTGCCCATCCTCCAGGGGGAAGGCTGTTCCATCTGCTTGGTGCTCTTTCCCTCTGCAATCCCTATTAACCCGTTCTTCCTTTCCTTCAGATTTTAGCTCAATTTCCACTTTTGCAAGAAAGCACCTTCTGGCCTCCCTAGGCAGATCAAATCCCTCCATTCTGAGCCCTCTTAGCACTATTTAACTATAGTGTGGTAACAAGAGTGAATATCCTCATTCTTACAAAATCAATAAAGTATTTAGAAGTAAAGGACCATGATGTGTATAATTTACCTCAAATTGTTCAGGCCCGGCGCAGTGGCTCATGCCTGGAATCCCAGCACTTTGGGAGGCCAAGGCCTCTCTCTCTCTTCCTAACCAGGAAACATTTTAGATAGACTTTACATTCGTGAGTTCTAAGAAGGCAGAAGCATGTCTCCTTTACTCACTGTTGCGTCATCCACATTCATTGAGTGGAGCCCACAATGGGAGGCATGTGGCACATGCTATGGGTGCAGGGCTACCTCCCCACAGGAGGAGAGGACTGGGATTCTTATTTGGTTTGTTGGCTAGGACAACAAAACCAACCACCTGTTCCTGGTAGTGAAAGAACATATCAGAACATATCACACCAAAATATGCCACTTTGGCCTATTAATTATTCTGAGCTAAAGGAACTTGAGAAACAGCAGATGCAGAAAGGGCTTTCTGATCTCACTCCCTCTTTTGACATAAAAGGAAGTCATAAAGTTTCCCATAAGAAAGGTGCCTTCCTTGTATCAGGAAGAGAAGAGCATTCTTATCACCAGAGATTGGGAGTCAATGGCAAATGGATCTGTACAAACGAACCTACTAAAATAACCCTTATCATCCATTACCCCATATATTTTCTAGGCACTTTCCACAATTTACTGCCTACACCCATTTGTCCTGTCACTTCTTCACAAATTTATCCTTCCTTTAAAAAAATTCCTACAATATAAGCTCTGGGTCCTGACTGTTTCTTTGGGCATTTATTTTTCTTATAAGCATTCCCTTGTGCATGTAAAATCATTAAATAAAATTTGTATGCCTTTTTACTGTGAATCTGTCTTATGTCAGTTTAATTCTCAGACCCAGCACCACAACCTAGGAAGGCAGAGGGAGTTTTCCTCCCCTGTAGTGGGACATGGCTGCTGACAGCCTACCTGCCCACCCTTGGTTGGAACTAACTCAGGAGCTGAGAGTGTGCTGTACCTGAAGACTCCAGACATCAGCTTCCAACTAACTGATGGGGCAAACAAGGTGAAACTGAGGAGTGGAGGCTAGTCCTCAGCATTCTCTCTGGTGAAGGGGAAGAAACTCTGATTTAAGGCAACACGTGTGCTCAGAGCTTGGCTGAAGTCTGAATCCCAGCTGCAGCTGGCTGTATATGTTTAGTGGGCTTCATATAGAGCATCTTAGTCATTAGCAGGTAGGGTTGGAGGGTCAAAATCCATTATTAATATCAGTTGGCGGGGATCAACATGCTGGGGATGACCCTGAAGCAGTAACCTTTTCTAACATCATGTGTCATTGACACCGTTGCGTGTAAATGTTTATTAGGTCATCACTGAGTTTAGAAGGGATATGGGGCAGATGGAGAAAGCCTACAGGTTTGTGGGTAAAGAGAAGGGACAGTGATTTTGGACAGGAAAGCCAAGAGCAAAACTAACAAAATACATTATAAGTAAGAACATATAAAGCAACTCTTGGCAACTGAGAAAAGAGGATGTGACATGTCCATCCATTGATTCAACCAGGTAGAAAGGGGAGTGTGTGAGAAGGCTTGTTACAATTTGATTTGTTTTAGCTGTGTGCCTTATTCATTCTTTGGCCTCATTTTCTTCTGACTTAGCAGGTCCAAAAAGAATTGTGTTTATTTTACACTGAGAAGTTTGATCTCTTGGGTTTCTATTTCCTTTGAGCAGCAGAAGAACCAAAAAGGAATGAATTCTGAACACTCTGAGAAAACAGATTTGTGGAAATACACAGGAGATGTTGTTCAAGAAGAGTTTATTCAAGTGAAAGCAGAGTCTTTATAGCCCTGCCAAGGCCAGTGAATCCTGTGGTGTTTCCTCATAGCTCAGCATCCACCCTCCCAGCCAAGAGGGGCCCATCCTCTCCTCCAGGCTGCTCAGGAAGCCTGGTGCGGTCAGGTCTTGCTATTCATAGGCTCATTATTCAGCACCCTGGCTTCTGCCTCCACTGTGCTCCCGCCTGTCTACCACTATTTGGCCATTTCACTGCTTGCTCGCATTGCTGCCAGAAAGCGGGCAGCAGGGAAAGTTAATGAAACAGCCATTGTTGCTACTGCCAAACAGACGTCATGAATGATTGGACTGAAAGGGAATGAACACTCGCGCCCCAAGTGAAGGTTCAGGATATGCCGAGAATTCTGAGGGTTCATCCTACCTTTATCTAGCATGGAAATTTGAAATTTGAATGTTGACCATGCCTAGATCAGAAGGAAGGTGGAACTCAGAACAAGATAGGTAAAAAAATGAGTTTACGCTAAGCGATTGCTTTGAGAATTTGACTTTCAGGACTGAAGGAAGAAGGGAAGATGGAGAAACAGTGGATCTATGTACTGGGGAGACCACTCTCTTCTAGGAAAAACTGCACACAGACCCCTAATGCTAAAGTTGCCAAAAGATTTCTATCATATGGCACTGACTCACCAGCACCACATTTGATGAGTCCAGGAGAAGCCACCCAATTGAACAGCCCTTTAGTCAGTGCATGGGCTTGTCATCAGCCTAGGAAAAATTGGGCCTGGGGATTCTTGGGAATTTGAATTAAGAAAACTGGAAGAGGGCTGGGCCGCATGTCTGCAATCCCAGCACGTTGGGAGCCCTAGGTGGGTGGATCACTTGAGGTCAGGAGTTCAAGAGCAGCTTGTCCAACGTGGTGAAACCTCATCTCTACTGAAAATACAAAAATTAGCCAGGCATGTTGGTGCACGCCTGTAATCCCAGCTACTCAGGAGGCTGGAGTTGGAGGATTGCTTCAGCCCGAGAGTCAGAGATTGCAGTGAGCTGAGATTGCGCCACTGCCTGCCCAGCTCGAGCAACAGAGGGAGACTCTTATGTCTTTTTTTTTAAATTTTTTAAATATAAAATTTTTAAATCTTTTTAAATTTTTTTAAATAAAAATTTTAAAAATCTCTTTTTTAATTTTTTTAAATAAAAATTTAAAAACTGGGTCACATTCCAGCAGAAAGTACAATGACTAGACAATCTGATGAAAATAATGGATGAAAAAAGTTGGCCTCTTAGCATATAATGAAGTATTAATGGCAGTGTAAAGATCTGAAATCCCTGTTGTTGGTATCGCTGTGGCTGTCTTAAGAATCTGCAATTTTTTTTTTTGAGATAGTGTCACTCTGTTGCCCACGCTGGAATGCTGTGGTGTGATCTCAGCTCACTGCAGTCTCCGCGTCCCAGATTCAAGTGACTCTCCTGCCTCAGCCTCCCAAGCACCTGGGATTACAGGCATGTGCCACCATGCCTAACTAATGTTTGTATTTTTGGTAGAGATGGGGCTTCACCATGTTGGTCAGGCTGGTCTCGAACTCCTGACCTCAAGTGATCTGCCCACCTAGAGCTCCCAAAGTGCTGGGATTATAGGCATGAGCCACCACACCCAGTCAAGAATCTGCATTTTTAACTGAGTGCAGGGGCTCTTGCCTATAGTCCTGGCTACTTGGGAGACTGAGGTGGGAGTATTACTTGGGGCCAGCAATTCAAGATCAGCCTAAGCAGAAAAGCAAGACCCTATCTCAAAAAATAAATTACTTAATTTAATTAAAAAGGTTTAAAAATGTCTGTATTTGTGCTTGTGCAATTTTCCAGTGATTATCACAAAAGCAACAGAAGATCTAATGCATCCCTGGGATTGAGGTAGGAGATCAGCTGGACTTGTTTTCTGAGCCTCAGTCTCCTTGCTGCTGATCAAGACGGGATGTGGCAAAGAAAACCTGCTAGAACCAAGATGGCGATGAAAGCCATCTCTAGTTACCCTCACTGCTTATTTGCATTTGCCTAAGACACTCCCATCAGCGCCTTGACAGTTTACAAATTCTGTTTGTTACCTTGTGTGATTCCAGGAACTCTCCACCCCTTGTTCATGAATAACCTTAACCTGCCCCTTATTTAGCACATAAATAAGAGTGAGTATAAGCAGAGCTAGTCAGCAATCCACAGATGCTCTTCTGTGCTACTCTACCTATGGGATAGCTCTGTTTTGTCTAAAGAGCAGCCATTTTGTGTACACTGTTGCTCTAATGAACATGCTTTCTTTCACTGTTGTCTCATTCTTGAATTATTTCCCCCTTGGCGATTAACTCCGGGAGATTGTGTGAGTAAGACAAGAACCTGACATTGAGAACAGTGTTGTACAATTTGTTTCGCTTATTTCCAACTGAGAGAATATTTATGTTTAAGACCTGAGGCATTAGTATGAGTGAGTTGATGAAATTGTTCTGCATCTGTAATGGCTAGAGAAACTAGAGTATCAACTACTGGATAAAGGTCCAGGCAAGTTAGTATGAGAATGAATGTGAGTGATGAAAAAAAGGATGATTTTGGTTTTTGACAGTTTTTTGTAACAAAGAGAACAAGGAAAACAGATTAGTGTCAGCAATATTTTTGATGGCAGCTATTTCTATTGCCTTAGTGGCATGGGCTACATAAGCTGAGTCAGAGAAAACATTAAGAGGCTAACCAAAATCCTGCAATGCAGAGATAACAGCAAACAACTTGGCTTTTCGTACAGAAGCGTATGGATTAGAAATCACTTTATCTTTTGGTCCTACATACCCTGCCTTTCCATTACTGGATCCATCAGTAAAAATGGTAACGGCTGTCTCTAGTGGTGATGAACGAGTAAGTTTTGGTAGAATCCAGGAAATATTTCGTAGAAATTGAAAGAATTTTGACTTAGGCAGATGACTCTCAATAGTGCCCATGAAGTCAGCCAGATTAGACTGCCAGCACAAAGATGTAGAAAAGGCATTTTTAACTTCATTTTTTGACAAAGGGACCATGGTAATGTTTGGATCAAAGCCGGAAATTTTAGTGATACATTGACATCCTAACCCAATCAAAGTGGTTATTTGATCAAGATATATTGAAAGAGTTTTAGAGGTTGAATTAGGAAGAAATACCCATTCAACTAGAGAATCACTTTGTACTGTAAGTCCTGTAGGAGAGTGGATGGAAGGAAAAACTAAAAATTGTAAAGATAAATTTGGGTCAATACGAGAGACTTGTGCCTCTCTCACTTGTTGTTCTAGGAAAGACAACTCTTGTTTTGCTGGTTCAGATAGAGGGTGAGGACTGTTTAAATCTGTATCTCCTGATAAAGTGGCAAATAGATGAGATAATGCATAAGTAGGAATGCCTAGGGTTGGTCTGAGATAATTGATGTCACCTAGTAATTTTTGAAAATCATTTAAGGTGTTTAAATTGTCACTACGAAGTTGGACTTTTTGCAGCTTAATGGGGCGAGCTTCTAGCTGCATTCCTAAGCACAGAAAAGGAGTGACTCGTAGAATTTTTCAGGAGCAATGTGAAGTCCTGCATTGGCAACAGCTCATTTTAAAGAGGTAAAACATTGAATTAATTCATTTTTAGTGAGGGCAGCAATCAGTATATCATCCACATAATGAAGAATGTAATTATTTTTAAAAGTCTGTCAGATAGGTTGTAACACAGTACCAACAAACAACTGACAAATAGTAGGACTGTTAATCAGTCCTTGAGGTAAAATTTTCCATTGATATCTAGCTGCAGGAGCTGAATTGTTAATGGATGGTATAGTGAAAGAAAATTTTTCACAGTCTGACTTGTCTAAAGGAATATGAAAAAGCAGTCTTTCAGGTCAATGATAATCAAAGGCCACTCCTTAGGAATCATGGAGGAGAACGGCATACTGGGTTGTAACACCCCCATAGGTTTAATAACTGCATTAACAGCTCTTAAGTCTCTTACCATTCTCCATTTTCCTGACTTTTTTTGTACAACAAACACAGGTGAGTTCCATGGAGACAAGGAGGGCTCAATAGTGTTTGCTTGTAGTAAATCATTAACAATTTTAATTAATGCCTCCAACTTGTGTTTGGAAAGCAGCCACTGCTCTACCCAAACAGGTGACTCACACATCCATTGTGCAGGGGCAGAGGAAGAGAAGGAGAGTGAGGGCACTGGGACACAGACCAGGGGGAAGCAGGATTCCAAGTCTCTGAAAGAAGGGGTCCCAGAGCATCGAAATAAACAGTAGGCTTAGAAGAGGGGAGAGGTCCAAAAGGACAAGAGGAACAAGAAACAGGCCACTTAGATTAATGTCACACGTCCTCCTTTGGCAGAGGAGGCAATGGCTTAGTAGAAGAAGAGTTAACATATACAGGTTCCAAGATAGGAGGCAGAGGGAAGGGATCATCACCAGGTTCCTCCTCTTGGGGAGAAAACAAGGAGAGATCAAATTCTTCCTCATCATCAGGAGGAGGGCTAGTAGGAGAGTCAGCTACCCAAGGTAAAGGGAGCAGTTCACCATCCGCATTAACTTGTCGCAGTTGAAGAAGATCACCAGACTGAAAAGGAAGTGAAACAACACGAATAAGAGCCCAGTCAGTCCAAACAGAAATAGGAAGTAAAACACCATCTCTCATGAGTTGGCAGAGCGTGGCACCAACTCTATACCAGTCTAACAGGTCCATAGAACCTTTGTCAGGGAACTAAGGACAATAGTTTTCAATAGTCTGAAATAAGAGAATAAGGTTATTGGAATCAGCCTTGATTCCACCTTGTTTAAGAAGAAGTTTAATAAAAGACAGATAAGCCTGGTGTTTAGACTGTGAATGTCCCATAATAATCCTGGAATATTACCGGTCGACAAATCCAAAAAGAGGGGAGAGTCAGACAAAGTGTACCTGGAGACCTTACCGTCGAGACTGAAGACTAGTTGTCACAAACCCACACTCGGAGTGCACTGAGCGAGGAACAAAGAAGGCCACATTGGGTGCCAGATATTGCGGGATCTGATCAGCAGCCCACAATGCAACGGGGCTCTCTCTTTGTTCCCAGGAGGATCAGCAGGTCGAGAAATAATAGACACAAGATAGTGAAAGCTGGGTCCAGGGGGGTCACCGCCTTCTGGTCCTGTGGTGCCAACAATGCACTAGATATGCCAGCATTTGTTATTAAGTTTAGTGAAGGCAGGGTAGGTTAGTGAGGGATTTAGGGTAATTTGATTTTGAGGTGAGATGGTCACATGGGGATGAAGTAGTTCTTTAACATAACATCTGTATGCAGAAGTACAGTGTACAGAGATAAGAATTTACAATATAGTGTGTGCATCAGTAATTTCTAGCAGAGCCTTAAAACAGGAACACAGTCTTTCCATAACCTATGATTAGCAAGATATTAATCAGCAGTAACAGTTGCAGCAAAAGCTGGTTACAAACAATTCATAGAAACAGGACGTGAAGTTAGACAACTGGTTAGACCAGAATTTCTCAGAAGGGAGTATGCCTTAACCCTAAAGAGGCCTAGAAGAGCCATGGCAAGATGAGGGCGTTTATAGCCCTATTTTATCCATATGGACAGGCGCCCCCTATGCTTCTGTTTATAGGCTCTCCATGAGGGTCACATTCCATTCCCAGAACTGTGAACCTCTGCTTTTCTGGGATAGGAATCTTGGTGATGTGAAACCTCCCTGACTGCAAGTCTGTTCATAGGCTCTTTGCAGGGGGAAGCACATCACGCGCTGTTGGCTCATTCTGGCAGTCCAACCTGGCCATTGTCTTTACACAATCCTGCATGCAATTTTGTATTTACAATAATCAGGAGCATTTCATCTTTTATTCTGTAGCAATAGTTTCAGGGGGTCTCCCGACAGAGATCGGCCTGGGCAACATCACAATTAAACCTCTTCTCTATAAAAAAAAAATTACAAAAAAATTAGCCAGGGATGGTGGTGCACACCTATAGTCTCAACTACTTGGGAGGCTGAGGTGAGAAGCTCACCTGAGGTCAGGAAGATTGAGGTTGCAGCAAGCTGTGATTGTGTCATTGCACTCCAGCCTGGGTCACAGAGTGAGACTCTGTCTCAAAAAAAAAAAAAAGTCAATGCTATTTGATTACCTAAATTCAGTCCCACATCCCCCTTTTGCACATTCTATAGAAAATAAAATGACATGTCAAGGAGCACTCAGCAAAGTTAGGACACAGATGAATTTTGTCTTCTCTATTCAATAGTTCTTATTTTTTTCTAACTTTATTTAATGTTTTATTGAAGAATAGTATACATACATAATAAATATCAATGCAAATAAACTAGGAAATCTAGAAGAAATTGATAAATTCCTGGACACATATGCCCTCCCAAGACTGAACCAAGAAGAAGCTTAATCCCTGAATAGACCAGTAACAAGTTCTCAAATTGAGGCAGTGAGAAATAGCCTACCAACCAAAAAAAGCCTAAGACCAGATGGATTTACAGCTGAATCCTACTAGAGGTACAAAGAGGAGCTGATACCCTTTCTTCTGAAATTATTCCAAACAATTGAAAAGCGAAGACTCCTCCCTGACTCATTCTATGAGGCCAGCATCATCCTGATACCAATATCTGGCAGAGATACAACAAAAAAAGAAAACTTCAGGCCAATATCCCTGATAAACATCAATGCAAAAATTCTCAATAAAATACTGGCAAACCAAATACAGCAGCACATCAAAAAACTTATCCACCACGATCAAGCCAGCTTCATCCAGGGGATGCAAGGTTGGTTCAACATACGCATATAAGCAAACAAATGTAATGCATCACATAAACGGAACTAATGACAAAAATCACATGATTATCTCAATAGAGGCAGAAAAGACCTTCGATAAAATTCAACATTCTTTCATGTTAAAAACTCTTAATAAAATAGGTATTGAAGGAACACACATTAAGATAATAAGAACCATTTATGACAAACCCACAGGCAATATCATACTGAATGGGCAAAAGCTAGAAGCATTCCCTTTGAAAACCTGCACAAGACAAGGATGCCCTCTTTCACTACTCCTATTCAAGATAGTATTGGAAGTTCTGGCCAGGGCAATCAGGCAAGAGGAAGAAATAAAGTGTATTCAAATAGGAAGTGAGGAAGTCAAATTGTCTTTGTTTGCAGATGACATGATCCTATATCTAGAAAACCCCATCATTTCAGGCCCAAAACTCCTTAAGCTGATGCACAACTTCAGCAAAGTCTCAGGATACAAAATCAATGTGCAAAAATCACAAGCATTCCTATACACCAATAACAGACTGGCAGAGAGTCAAATCATGAATGAACTCCCATTCACAATTGTTACAAAGAGAATAAAATAATTAGAAATACAGCTAATGAGGGAAATTAAGGACTTCTTCAAGGGAGAACTACACACCACTGCTCAAGAAAATCAGAGAGGACACAAACAAATGGAAAAACATTCCATGCTCGTGAGTAGGAAGACTCAATATTGTGAAAATGGCCATACTGCCCAAAGTAATTTATAGATTCAAAGTTATTCCTATTATACTACCATTGAGATTGTTCCCAGAATTAGAAGGAAGAATTGGAACAAAAAAAAGAGCTTTTATAGCCAAGACAATCCTGAGCAAAAACAATGAAGCTGGAGGCATCACACTACCTGACTTCAAACTATGCTACAAGTCTACAGTAACCAAAACAGCAGCGCGCTGGTACAAAAACAGACACTTAGACAAATAGAGCAGAATAGAGAACTCAGAAATAAGACCGCACATCTACAACAAACCTGACAAAAACAAGCAATGGGAAAAGGATTCCCTACTTAATAAGTATGCTGGGAGAACTGGCTAACCATCTGCAGAAAACTGAAACTGGACCTCTTCCTTACACCTTATACAAAAATTAACTTAAGATGGATTAAAGACTTAAACGTAAAACCCAAAACTATAAAAACACTAGAAGAAAATCTAGGCAATACCAGTCAGAACATAGGAATACTATGCAGCCATAAAAAGGAATGAGATCATATCTTTTGCAGGGACGTGGATGGAGCTAGAAGCTATTATTCTCAGCAAACTGATGCAGGAATAGAAAACCAACACTGCATGTTTTTACCTATAAGTAGGAACTTAACAATGAGAACACATGAACACAAGGAAGGGAACAATACATACTGGGGCCTGTCGGAAGGTGGAGTAAGGGAAGGGAGAGCATTAGGAAAAATAGTTAATGCATGCTGGGCTTAATTCCCAGGTGATGGGTTGATAGACGCAACAAACCACCATGGCACATGTTTATCTATGCAACAAACCTGCGCATCCTGCACATGTACCTCAGAGCTTAAATAAAAATAAATAGACTAGGCACGGTGGCTCACAGCTATAATCCCAGCATTTCAGGAGGCTGAGGCGGGTGGATCACGATGTCAAGAGATTGAGACCATCATGGCCAACATGGTGAAACCTCGTCTCTACTAAAAATACAAAAATTAGCTGGGCATGGTGGCGTGTGCTTGTAGTCCCAGCTACTCAGGAAACTGAGGCAGGAGGATAGCTTGAACCTAGGAAGCAGAGGTTGCAGTGAGTTGAGATGGCACCACTGCACTCAGCCTGGCAACAGAGCAAGACTCCATCTCAAAAAACAAACAAACAAACAAAAACAAAGAGTAAGTAAATTTAAAAAAATAATAATATACATACAGAATAAATCTTAACTGTATAGCTGGGGGGAATTTTCACAAACTGAACCCATGATTGTAACAAAGTAACCAGCAACAAGATAAAGAAATAGAACATCACCAGCTCACCAGCAGCCTCAGTGCCCACTTCCAGCCACTAATCCTTCCTGGACCGAGATTACGACTCTTCTGACTTTTAGCAATGTAGATTAGCTTTGCCTGTTCTTATACTTCATACCAATGGAATCCTAAAGTACATACTTTTGGGTGCCTGGAGTCTTTCACGTAATGTTATGCTTGTGAGATGCATCCATGTTTTTGCCTTTAATATTAGATTTCTGCTGTTAAGTAGTATTCTATGATGTGAACAGACCACAATTGTCCGTTCTACTGTTGAAGAACATTTGGGTTGTTTCAGTTTTGTGCTGTCACAAATAATGCTGCTATGGTCTCTATATACATAACTTTTGCTGAACACATGTACGCATTTCTGTTGGGTATGTAGGAAGGAGTGAAATTCCCAGATAACAGGATATGTAAATGTGTAGCTTTCATGTATGCTTTCAAAGAGTTTTCCAAAATAGTTGACCATTAGCTTTCTCTTTAACATTCCCTTATTCCTGCTTCAGTTCTATATTTTTGTCCAGTCCTCACCCCTTCCCACTCCCACCTCCATGCTCTGAACTTGAAGCTTTACTACTGACTCTGTCTGCCCAGGGTTTGGCTGAATGTGCACACACACCCCTATCCCAACTTTGCACAGCATCAAATATTCTAGACCTTTTCCTTTGAAAAGGAAATCCTTTTCTGGACTCCTGCCTCTATTCCTCCAGTCTCCAAGATGGTGGGCTAACTGCCTCTGGGACCAATTCTGTCTTTAAACAGGGGCACTTAAAGACCCAAAGGAACATTGTATCTGCTCTTGCCATGGTTCCCATGCTTGGAACTCTGGCCATTCTCTTTTATGTCTAACGTGATCCAGTGCTGACTGAGTTCCATGAAATCTAGTTTGTCCTGCATCCCATGTCCTCTGCAACTCCCTCCACCAGAGCTGGGTGGCACTGCCCCAGCCCAGGATGAGCACATCAACACTTGGTGCTGCCGTATCCCATCTGTCTCTCCTCCTCTTCTGGTGCCCATACCCTGGAGATTCAGTGCCCACTAAGCAGTGTCAGTCGGGTTAGGTGGCTTCTTTGGGAAAGGCAGCATCTCGAGATCTAAGCAATGGAAACTTTGACAAGTGGGCCTTCTGGCCCTCACCAACAGTTCCCGTGGTGTCACACATTTCCTTGACATAGTTAGCTGCCTACACAAAAAGGAGAGACCACCAGGGGAACTATTTAAGGAAAGCGGGTCTTTAATCATCCCTCAACTTCCATCTCTTAGCCGCTGCCATCTGTGCTTCAGTGACACTCAGCAGGGCTTTTCGAGTTCCTGTATTTTGTTAATTCACTAAAACTTGGGACTAGTTCCAGGGTATTTCTGAGACATGATTGCAATGGTTTTTGTTCACTGAATTTTGAAATTGAGCTACTCCAAAAACAACAACCAGAGCCAAAAATAAAAACAGAACCATACACACACACACACACACACACACACACGAAAGAGTGAAGAGTAACTTAATTGAGTGCCTAGTTTATTATATGGCAGGCAGTAAGTACTAAACTAACATATGTTTTGTATTAATGTCTACATTGCAGATATATCAGTTTTGTTTCTATGTACTGTTCAATTCATCAAATATTTATTGACCATTTATTATGTATGAAGTATTGCAAATAAGTTGCAGTCCCAGCCCTCAGGGAATTCATGGAATTTAGTCTTTAGAGGAATGACTATCCTTGTGGAATTAGGTGCCATCAAGGACTTTACCAGCAGTTCAATGCTTTTAGCTTCAGCTTGCTCAGAAACAAGCCCTGAGGGCAAGTTGTTTAGGAGTGTTGTAGATGTCGCTGGTGCCTTCCTGTGTCCCCTCCATTGTACACTCCATCTGGGTAGACCACAGCCAGTGACTGACTAATGTGAGGAGTTGGGGATGGGGCAAAGGTCAGTCCCTTCAAACTCAAGGTGTGACAACTCTGTGATGTCAGTCATGTTCCCCAGTGCCCTGTGGGATCAGGCAGAAGCCAGACTTCTCCTAAAACCAGGTCCTTGCTCAGTTCCTTCCCCTGACCTTCTTTACAGGTTTGTCCTGAAGCATTTCCTCCATAACTCACTTGTGTGAGAATCTTCATTCTCAGATCAGCTTCCAGGGAATCTGACCTCAGGTAGGAGGGAAGCCCAGGAAGCCTCCACAGGACAGAAGTGAAATGGTACAGGGAAAGATGCCAAAACAGGCTACAATATCAGCAGGTCACCATGTGGGCAACTGGGACTCAATCCCTTTGAGGTGGGGTTGCCACATTTTGCAAACAAAAATACAGGATGCTCCATAAAACTTGAATTTTTTTTATTAACAATGCATAATTTTTTAGTACGAGAATGACCCATGCAATATTTAGTATATACTTAACTAAAAAATTATTCACTGTTTATCTGAAATTCACATTTCACTGGACACCCTTCTCTTCCAGGAGAAGGATGTCACAGAGACATTCTTCTCTTCCAGGAGAGGAAACAGTCTAGAACACACTTCAAAGTTGTCCCACTTAAGAGGGAGGAAGCTGAGGTATGTATCCTCCAGCTGTTATCCATCACTGACTGAGTGATGCTCCTGATGGCATTTACTCTTTGGTATTTCTGACTTGGTTCAGTTATAGGCTGAGAGAAAGCCCTCAGGTGGAGTAGCGATGTTGTAGGAGGATGCCCTCGGCTGGCATTGGAATGGTGAGTGTGACGGGATGTAGGCAGGATACCAATGGTGTCTGCTCCACACAGCAGCTGAAATGGGAGCTTTTCTGAACTCCCTCCACTCATTTCTCTGGATGAGTCCAGATTATGACCATAGGCTGTGAGGGAGAGAATTAAGTTGAAAGGAACTAACTGTTCCATTAAATTGTGACAGACTGAAATATGTGTGTTTGCATGTGTAGGTGACAGAGAAAAAGGAAAGGCACTAGAAAATGAAGATTTCCTGACCTGTCATCCTCACTAAAAGTAATGGTGCAATTATAGGAAGTGTCTAGGTAGTTCTGAAATTCTTTCTGAAACTGGAAACAAGTTCTCTTTCCATTTTCAGTTAGAATAATGAAGCCAAAAAAATAGTGTCTTCATCATCAAAGCCAGTTAGATTTTTCCAAATTCTCTTTACACCAATAACTGTCAATACTATGGGTGTGTATTTTTATCATCAGTTCATTGAGTTTCCATATGCCATCTGCTCGAACACATGGGAAATGTATATTTTCTCTTGTTTTTACCATTCTTCGGGGAATTGTTTAATCTCTAATCAAAGCCAGAGAAAATGAACTCGACATAATTTCAGTGTTATTTCTTCATTCATTGGATAAATGTGTGTACTCTTCTGGTCTGAAGGGCTGTGGCCTCACTTGGGAACAGTGCAATCCATTTAGACAGTGTTAAGAAATCATTTTCTCCTTTCTGAGTTCTTTTGGCTCAAATTCCAGTTTTAAATTATGGGGAATAAATGTAATTCGGTCTTGTGACATGTGATATATTCAATTGATCTGGGGAAAGGACAGAAAATATTAATGAAATGGAATGTCTTTACTCTATTGGCAAAGGCCAGAAGTTGAGTTTCACTGCTTCCAAATAACATTAAGGGCCAGGGGCAATGGCTCACACCTGTAATCCCAACACTTTGGGATACCAAGGAGGGCAGGTCACCTGAGGTCAGGAGTTTGAGACCAGCTTGGCCAACATGGTGAAACCCCATCTCTACTAAAAATACAAAAAGTTCACTGGGCGTGGTGGTGGGTGCCTGTAATCCCAGCTACTCAGGAGCCTGAGGCAGGAGAATAATTTGAACTCAGGGGTCAGAGGCTGCAGTGAGCTGAGATCGGCCACTGCATTCCAGCCTGGGAATAGAGTCAGACTCTGTCTCTAAATAAATAAATAAATAAATAAATAAATAAATAAATAAAATTAAGGACATTTCATGTTTTTCACTTTTCCTGTCTTCAAAAACTGAGTATTTTATTTGTTTAATTTTTAAAGGCAACGGAGCAGACCATAGCCCAACCAATGAAACCTGGTCTATCCAAACTGGTTCATGAGCCAGCTAGATTTCTGCCCTATTCGTTATACTATTTCTGTCTTAAGAGGTAGTAGCCAGCGCCACCACGAACAGTTGTACAGATTGTCTATAAACATACCCAATCAAAGAGTTCAGTTGAGGGTGAAATCCAGTCACATTCCACTCACTAAGCCATGTATACTGGGGCACGGCTATTTATCTCAGAGGAAGGGACCCTTTTTCTTAATAAGCACAGTTAGCTGAGTAGACTAATGTGAATCTTAGTCACAGCCTTCAGATTCATGGAGTCTACTGATTTTGAAACCAAGTTATTTACACATTCCTGGTAGGTTTTTCATTATTATCAATTTTACTACTATGCTTCACCAAGACATGGCAGTTTATATAAACGTCCAGGAACACTGTGCATAGTTGCAAGTTCTTCCCTTCAGTGCTTCCAGAAAAATGCAAAGCAGTTCAGTTGTCCCACAGAGCAGGAAAAATATCTGCCATCTCTCTGAGGTGGGTAGAAGGTCCTAATTCCCAAAGACAAATTAGGATGAGGAATTTTCCAGGTCATGTAAGGGCTGTCCACTGCCACCAACTGCTTGACCGTCAGAGCTGTTATAACAATATCTGCAGCATAGCTCTTTTGGGGATAATTTTGTGGAGACAATCTAGGAGTGATTGTGGAAAAGCAATTCTTACCACCTCGATGGTGAGTAACATAAATACAGGATGTCTGAAAGGCTGGTGCAAGTTTAAGCTTTTATAATTTCAGAAGTATAAATCTACTAACTTACAATAAATAGCACCAGAAAGGTTAATTATGAAAATGTTGAAGTAGTAATAAGTTTTTATTAATTCAACATAACCATCGTCTTATGCTATGTATCACTCTCATCAATTATTGAATGTTGTAAACTTTCATCAGCTGCTGTTAGTGATCATCCAAAAACTGAGGCTTCCATACATACATGACAGTTTTGATGTCACTGTCCCCACCAAAAACAGTCTAAGAGCAACAGAACATGCTACCAACCCGCAGTCTAGAAAGCATCACCCAGAAACAGTTGCACATTTTAAAAATTAATTTGGCAGGGTGCTGTGGCTCACACCTGTAATCCCAGCACTTTGGGAGGCCAAGGCAGGCAGATCACTGAGGTCAGGAGCTAGAGACCAGCCTGGCCAATATGGTGAAACACCATCTCTACTAAAAATACAAAAATTATCCAGGCATGGTGGCAGATGCCTGTAATCCCAGCTACTTGGGAGGCTGAGGCAGGAGAATCGCTTGAACCTGGAAGGCGGAGGTTGCAGTGAGCTGAGATCATGCCATTGCTCTCCAGCCTGGGTTACAAAGTAAGACTCCATCTCAAAAAAGAAATTAATTTAAAATGTATTATTTAAAATTCATGACAGGGCACTGTGGCTCACACTTGTAATCCCAGGACTTTGAGAGGCTGAGGCAGAAGGATTGCTTGAGGCCAGGAGTTTGAAATCAGACTGGGCAACATAGTGTTGACCCTGTCTCCACAAAATAAATAAATCAATGAATAATAAAAGAAAATAGGTTAAAATAAATATGTGTCATACAAATCTAAACAATCAAACTTCCAAAACCTGGTTTTTGTAAGTTTGCAATTTCTGAAGTAATTAAAACTTGAAACTGCACAAAGACTTTTAAAACACCCTGTGTGGTCCTACAAGGATGACACAGCACTTTCATACATGATCTCATTTAATGAGCACAGCATGCTATGCAATCAGGATTATTGTCCCCACTGTACAATGCACTAAGCTGGGTCTCTGAACCTGTCTGTCCAGCACAGTAGCCACTCGCTTTGTGTGGCCATTGAAAACCAGAAATGTGGGGAGTTCAAATTGAGATGGGCTGCAAGTGCAAACATCATACTAGATTTTAAGACTTGGTCCAAAAAGAATGTAAAATATGTCATTAATAATTATTTAATATTGATTATACATTGAAATAAAAAGAAGGCAGGGCACGGTGGCTCATACCTGTAATCCCAGAACTTTGGGAGGCTAAGATGGCAGGATTGCTTGAGCCCAGGAGTTCAAGAACAGTGTGGGCAACGTGGGGAGCCCCCAATCCCTACGTTGAGACAAGTAATTTTAAAAATTAACCAGGCACAATGGTGCATGCCTGTAGTCCTAGCTACTCTGGAGGTTGAGGTGAGAGGATTCCTTGAGCCTGGGAGGTCAAGGCTGCAGTGAGCCATGACCACACCACTGTACTCATGCCTGAACAACAGAGCCAGACCTTGTCTCAAAAAAAAAAAAAAAAAAAAAAAAATTACATAAATAACGAGAGTTTGAAACAGGTTAAATAATGTTTTAAAATTAATTTCACCTGTTTATACTTTTTGATGCAGCTGCTAGAAAATTTAAAATGACACCTGGGACTCACATTACAGTTCTGTTGGATAGCACTGCCCTAGAGCAATGCCTCCACTTTGGCCGCCCAGCAATATAAACGTCCTGTCTCACAATGAGGAGTTAACTGGATAAATGTGACATCCTTTGAGGATATCTGAATTTTCTAGGAGGCTTTTAGAGTTTACAAAGTTTAACCCAAACAAATGTGGGTGGAGTTTTTTTTTGTTTTTTATATTTTTTTGAGACAGAGTCTTGCTCCATTGCTCAGCCTGGAGTGCAATAGTGTGATCTCGGTTCATTGCAACCTCTGCCTCTTGGGTTCAAGTGATTCTCCTGCCTCAGACTCTCAAGTAGCTGGGATTACAGGCACACACCAACACATCTGACTAATTTTTGTATTTTTAGTGGAGATAAGGTTTTACTATGTTGACCAGGCTGGTCTTGAGCTCCTGACCTCAGATGATCCACCTGCCTCGGCCGCCCAAAGTGCTGGGATTACAGGCGTGAGCCATCATGCTTGGCCAATAAATGCATTTCTAATGACGGAAACTTGGGGACCATTTCGGGTATGTGGTAACTTACTCCACTGGGAGACAAAGTCAGCCCTGAAGGAGTAAGAAGTCATCAACGAGACTGCCCTCTATCTAAGCTCTCAGGAACAGGAGGTTCCAGAAGCTTTTATACCTCTGATGACCTAGAACACCCACAAATCTCCATCTAAGGCAGGAGAGAAGAACTGGGTTGGTTTGTAAGCTCATTTTCTCAGCTCGGTGATGCTTTCTTGAATGCACAGTAGAAAAGCTAACAAGTGTCAAGAGACCAACATAGGAGTCCATCTGAGTAAAACACTGTTCCCCTAAGAACAGTGTATAAATATGCTTCGCACCATGCACGTCTTCCTTAGCAACTATCTTTTTTTTTTTTTCTTAGCAACTATCTTAAGGATCTGAACAGTCAAGGTGAGGTCGGGCGTGGTGGCTCACTCCTATAATCCTAGCACTTTGGGAGGCCAAAGCAGGTGGATCACCTGAGGTCAGGAGTTCGAGACCAGCTTGTCCAATATGGTGAAACCCTGTCTCCACTAAAAATACAAATATTAGCCTGGTGTGGTGGCGCATGCCTACAGTCCCAGCTACCCGGGAGCCTGAGGCAGGAGAATCACTTGAACCCGGGAGGCAGAGGCTGCAATTAGCCGAGATTGTGCCACTGCACTCCAGCCTGGGCGACAGAGCGAGACTCTGTCTCAAAAAAAAAAAAAAAAAATTAGAAAAAATAAAGTCAAGGTGAGTCGTGTCCCATACCAGGAAGACTGTTTCATCAAGGGCCATTGATAAAACAACCGACCACACCAGGCCATTTTTTTTAAGTCCTAACTATATACCAGACACTGGACTAAGCATTTCACATACGTTATATCACTTAATGTATTGACAGCCTGGGTGCAGTAGGTGCCTTTATTCACGCTTTACAGATATGAAATCGAGGTTCAGTGAGTCTGAGCAACGGGTTCAGGATCCCAGAGCCAGGATTCATGCATGCACCTGGCTGCCTCTGAAGTTTGTATTCTGAAACCACTAATTTATACCTCTCACTAAATACTAGGGGAAGGGAAGAAATGGAGGGAAAAGTGGGGACATTTTACTATCTGAAGTGCCTTAAATTACCCTCAGGAAGAACCTCTGGCCAGTATCTCAGAGATCCAAAGAAACAAAGCGAAGGGCTAAAGGAGTTAGGCAGCCTGGGTGGAAGCATTTGATATTCCTTGCCTTTCCAAGGGTAGGCCTTTGCGTGAGAAGCCAAGAAACTCGAGTCAGACAGAGTCTGGGGTAACCCATCATTACATGCATGATGCCAGCCCTGCAGTTGGTGAAAGCTGATGAAGAGCACGAACCCCACTGAGATTTCAGTCGTATTTAATTTCCCCTTTTGCCCAATTCCATGTTGATTTTTAAGCCCTGCATATGAACACGCAAAGATATTAGACAAATTACATATTCCATCCAGCTGATAAAGTCAATGAAAGTGATTGCTCACAAGCTCCAGCAGAATGGGGATGCCGTTATCTTTCTTAGCAAATAGGGTATGACTTGGAAAGTGAGCATCTCCCTTGAGAGGTAGAAACCTTCTCCTTAAATAAAAATCTCATTAATAATTCTTTTCTCAAACAGGAGGAGAAGAAGAGATTTGTTGAGATGGAAACAGCAGAAGCAGATAGCAGCAGTCCCCGGCTGCAGCCTGGGTGATTTGGAGGAAGGCACTAAAGGTTACATGAATGAGGATCATTAATATTCACGGCGGCATCTGGTGCTATGTTGCCAGGAGACAGTAATGAGAACAGAGCATCTTCCAGGTCTAATGGCACTGCGGCTGCCACATCAATCCTGTCGTCCCCAGAAATGAGATCTCTATCATTTGCAAACAGGGAAGCGTTGGTGGCTTGGCTGTCATTCCAGAAGGTCACTAAAAGATATGTAGATGAGCTGCCCATATTTCTTGGGCTGACACTCACTAGGTTCCCTGAACAGTTTTGCCTTTTCAGGGACATGGTCTGACAAGCCAGCTTATAAAAGGGTTACTTCTGTAACTGGGTATTATTTGCTCTTGATCCTTAGAACATTTTGCTAAGTTCTGACTTCTTGGATTGGATCTCCCTCCAAATAGCCACTGCAAACACTTCTTTGGAGGAAGGTAGACTTGTCAATCTTGTGCTCTCATAACTGTGTGAAGGTCGTAGCTTCTTCAACTGGAAACTCCCAAAGAGTAGCAACCAAGAAAAGTAATCATAACCCCTTAGCCCTGTGCCTCCATTTGGGTTCTCCTAGGAGCAGACCCTGAGACAGATTCCACTTAAAGTGTTTGTTTCTTCCCATCGGCAAATAGGATTATTAAAATGGGAAAGGTGTCCCAAGATCTTCCTTGTCTATGTCCCTCCATCACAGAGCTAGACATTTTCCTTCCGCATGTTTAGAGGCTGGATAGGTGTAAAGCTCTTTGTACATTTGTATCATAATTTCCCACTTTCTTTGTTATTCTCACAACTTGATGAATTAAATGAGCCCAGGAGTTCGAGTTCAGCCTGGGAAATGTAGTTAGACTCCATTTCTAAGAAACAAAAAATTCAAAAATTATGCCTTCCATACTTGTTATGGGTCAGGGATGAGGATGCAATGGTGAACAAAAGTAGAAAAAACCCTCACCTTTGTGGTATTACCAGTGGATTAATATGGGAGACTGACAACAAATACATAAATTTATTGATTCATTCACTGAACCAAATAGTTACTGTCACCGAGGCACTGAGGTCACAATACAGCATGGAATTAGACAAAAAAAAAAAAAAATTATTGCTTCCTTGGAGTTTACTACTTAGTAGGGGAAGAAACCTACAGTAGGTAGAAATAAATGCAATGAACTACAATAAAAAGAAATAGAATGGTTGGGGGACAGTTGCGCTATTTTATCAGATGGTCAGGGAAGCCTCTCAGGGGAGGTCGCATTGAGCAGAGACATGAAAATGTCACTCAAACAGTGGTGTGCTAAGCCAGCTCACACTGGACCTCAAGAACCAGTGGAAAACATCTCTTCCCAACTCCACATTCAGGGGCATCATATTGGTAGCTCAAAATCAGGTCGGAGGAATTATACACTAGAAACCAGCAAATGCTGTGAAAGAGGCTTTTGTTTGTTTGTTTGTTTGTTTAGAGTCAGTCATTAAGCATTTACCAATATCGAACTTTCTGCAAATATCTAGGGAAAGATTCTTTGTGGTAGAAGGAAAATCCAGACAAAGGCTCTAGGCTGAAAGGGTGCTTTGTTCGTTTTTGTTTGTTGAGAAAGAAGAACATATCTACAACAGTGATTGTCAGAGTGTGAACCACAGGATAGCAGCATCAGCATGACTTGAGAAATTTTTGGAACTGCAAATTCTTAGGTGCCACCCCAGACCTACTGAATCTGAAACTCTGGGTATAGGGTCCAGAAATCTGTTTTCAAAAGCCATCTAGGTGAGCCTGAGGCACAGGAGAGTTTGAGAAGCACTGGTCTAGACCTAGCACAGTTATCAAGTAGGAGAGTGTGAAAGGAAGGTTGGAGAAGTAACTGGGACTGGATCACAAACGATTCTACAAGCTTTGGTAAGAACTGATGATAGTTACATTTAATTGTCAACTTGGCTGAGCCGCAGCACACAGATATTTGGTCAAACATTATGCTCAAGGTATTTCTGAGTGAGCTTGATATTTAAAGGGTGAACTTGGAAAAAAGCAGATTAGCCTCCATATTGTAGATGGGCTTCATTGAGTCCATTGAACGTCTGAAAAGAACAAAATATTGATCTCCCCAGAGCAAGAGGAAATTCAGCCAGCAGGCAACCTTTGACTTCAACTGCAACATCAGATCCTCCCTGGGTTTCCAGCCTAATAGCCCACCTTGTAGATTTTAGACTTGCCAGCCTCCATAGACTTGCCAGCCTCCATAATCACGTGAGCCAATTCCTCAAAGTAGATCTCTCTCTCTGTCTCTCTTTGTCTCTCTCTCTTTCTACACACACACACACGCACACACAAACACAAACACACATCCTATTTGTTCCATGATTCTATTTCTGCAGAGAACTAATACAGGACTCAAGCTTTTACTAAGTGAGGTGAAAAAACAAATGTGGGGGAAGAGGAGTTGAAGCAGAGGCACGCCCTTAACAGCTTATGTTTTCAAAGATTCCGTCTACACATGGGGTCCTTTGGCCTATGGGCCAAATCCAGCCTTCAGTCCGTTTCTGCGCACCAGGAACTAAGAACGCATTTTACACTTTTAAACCATTATAAACACAGAGGCACAAGCACAAAGAAAAATATGCCAGAGACTGCGTGTGTTGTCCCTTCTCTGAAATAGTTACTATCTGGTCTCTTACAGAAAAATCTGCTGACCCCTGCTCTGCAACATCATGTACCTCCTGATATAATGCGCCAAGAGGGACACAATGTCGCCTTTGCGCCGTTCTTGCCAACAGTGTATGACTTGAACTTAATCTTGAAGAATCATCAGACAAACCTAAATTGAGGGAAATTTTGTAAAATGACTGACACATCCTCTTCAAAAGTGTCAGAGCCACAAAATCATGAAGACTGGGGAATGGTCCCAGGTTAAGTTAAGCTCAAGGAGACAAGAAAACTATATTAACTTGTGATCTTGGACTGGAACCTTGACCAGGAACAGAATGTTAGTGCAACAATTGGTGACACTTGAATAAAGCCTGTAGGTTAATTTTTTTTTTTTTTTTTTTTTTTTTGAGATGGAGTCTCGCTCTGTCACCCAGGCTAGAGTGCAGTGGCGATCTCAGCTCACTGCAAGCTCCGCTTCCCAGGTTCACGCCATTCTCCTGCCTCAGCCTCCCGAGTAGCTGGGATGACAGGCGCCTGCCACCTCGCCCAGCTAATTTTTTGTATTTTTAGTAGAGACGGGGTTTCACTGTGTTAGCCCAGACTGGTCTTGATCTCCTGACCTCGTGATCTGTCTGCCTCGGCCTCCCAAAGTGCTGGGATTACAGGTGTGAGCCACCATGCCCGGCCGCCTGCAGGTTAATTAACAGTATTGTATCAGTATTAACTTCCTGGAATTAACCCATTGTTTGTGATGGATTAGGAGGTTAATATTTGGAGAGGTTGGGTAAAGGGTATGCAGGAAATCTTTGTACTGATTTTTCAAATTTTTGTAAATTATACATTATTTTAAAATGAGAATTTTAAAAAGAAAAATTAATTACAAAATCTAGCAAAAAAAATAAAAAAACAAAGGGCCACGAGTTACTTTGGAAAGTACAATATATGGACACATTATACTGGCTTGGATTTGGATGGAAACAGCAGAGCGGATGAGTAATGGATGTGATTGGGATAAAAATCTGAAGTTAAAGCTGACGTAACTTGTTGATGGCATTAGAATTCTTCCATGTATAAGTTCTCCAGCTTAAATAGAGTTAAACAAAAAGGATTGTATTGACTCACGTAATAGAGATGGCAGGCAGGGCCAGATTCAGTTCAGACAACATCTTCATGGGCCCTCTTCCTCTTTCCACATGGTCCATTACTACTTTCCTTTATAGTGACATAATTATCAGATTGGCCACGGTGTCTTCAGGCTTATACCCTTCCTATGGCTAGCAATACCGTAGGAAAGAGGACGTCTCTTTTCCAAGTGGTCAAAGAGGCATCACAGAATAAAGTCATTAGGTTTGCCTTGGGTCCAGTTCCCATTTCTGGACCAATATCTTCGGGGATCCATTGAATATGTGGATTTTCCAGTACTGGATCATCTGACCACTGCTACAGCCAGGGGTGGGTGTGGTCATCTTCACCTGAAATTTGACCAAGAGTTGGGGAGGGGTGGTTTCCTAAAAAACAGATGTCTCACCTGGGGGGAGATGGAGGATGGGCAGATAAAGCTAATCAAAGTTTATCGAAGTTTTATGTAGGAAAACAACAAAAGAAAAAAAAACAAAATTTCATATAATAATGTCAGTAGGACAAGTATTTCAGTATTTACAGACATGTCCAGTTGACTTGCTTAGAATTATAATAGTAAATAAATGTCTAAGCAGATGCTCTAACCACTGTCTCAGAATTCTTTCTGGTTCCCTACTATTTAGGAGGTTTCCCGTTGGATGGATCTATCTCTAGTTTTTGTTTTGTTTTGTTTGAGACAGAATCTCACTCCTCTGTCGCCCAGGCTGCAGTGCAGTGGCATGATCATGGCTCACTGCAGCCTCCACCTTTTGGGCTCAAGCCATCCTCTAACCTCAGCTTTCAGAGTAGCTGGGACTACAGGTGTGCACCACCACACCCAGCTAATTTTCATATTTTTTCTAGAGACAGAGTTTTGCAATGTTGCCAAGGATGGTCTAAATTCCTAGACTCAAGTGATGGGTTCACCTCAGCCTCCCAAAGTGCTTGGGTGATAGGTGTGAGCCATGGCACCTGGCCAATATCAAGTTTTATTTTATTTTATTTTATTTTATTTTTTATCTATTTGAGACGGAGTCTTGCTCTGTCGCCCAGGTATGATCTCAGCTCACTGCAACCTCCACCTCCCAGGTTCAAGCGATTCTCCTGCCTCAGCCTCCTGAGTAGCTGGGATTACAGGCACACACCACCATGCCCCTCCTAATTTTGTATTATTTAGGAGAGACGATGTTTTGCCATGTTGGCCAGGCTGGTCCTGAACTCCTGACCTCAGGTGATCTGCCCGCCTCGGCCTCTCAAAGTGCTGGGATTATAAGCATGAGCCACCACGCCCGGCCCAATATCCAGTTTTATAAAGAAAATTTTTAGTCAGCATATAGTTGAGAAATTAGGATGTACTTGCATTTTCTTGCCAAATTCTCTCCAAACTAATAAGAAAAACAAACACCAAACTTAACTGAAATTTAAGTCTTGAACAATTTAACCCTTCCTTTCTCCACAAAGCCTTTCCTCCATTGTGGAAAGTGAGACTGTGGTTTATTTTCCCCACCCTCCATCTGTTATCCTGACATTCAATTACCACTGAAGGGAAAAGGGGGAGCCGAATTGATGTCCTCCAGGAGGCCGGAACTCTGTGCAGGTCCCTGCAGCCCAGTGCATTCATCAATCTCTGAGTCTGCACAGCCCAAGAGGAAGGCTCGGGAACTGAGAGTCTGAAGCCGGCCGAAGGACTACAGAGGAACTGGCAGGAGGGAATCAGGAAACCTCCCCAAGAGCAGCTCATCGGGTTTGATATGTGTCAGCTCACAGAGTCCTGCCTTGAGATGCAGTGATAACTAGACAGTAGGTGAAGGGAGGGGAGATAGCTGGGTTCCTGGGTTGGCCAGCTGATAGCCCAGGCAGGGCCTCCAAAGTCATCCCTTGGCGTGGACAACACGTGCTTGTGGTCTGGGCCTCGTCATTGCACATCCAGTATTAAAATTGTTCGTTTTCCAGTTCTGATCAGAGGGACTAATACACAGACCCACCCCGTCAAAGACTAGTCTGTACATTCGAATGACGCCATGTTATAAATCTGCAGCAGAGGAAATGCCTTTTCAGTATTCAAAGTACTCAAGTTCTTCATCCAAGATACTTCTTTCCTAGGGCAAAGGTAGTTAGAAAGCCAAAGTAATCATTAAAGTGTTGCTTTCAGGCATTGCGGAGATGCAGAACACCAGTGCGAGGGAACATAGGAGATCTTGTGTGATCATCTCTTCCACACGTGGCATTCTAGCAGAGTTCCTCTGCCACAAGAAGGTCTCTTTCCATGGACAAAATTGTGGTGAGAGAGAGTAAGCACCCCACTCCCTTTCATACGGGTGAAACCTGGAAGAATTTCTACTCTCCTTTTAAATTCGTATTATTGTTGGCCACAAACAGCCCCCACTCAGGGACCCCTTACAGTCTCCAAGAATGTGGTTCATCTTCAATTATTAAGTCAACAGTTTCTTTATGAGAGTCTAGGTGACAGCCTTGATCTCTTACAGTAATTTAAGGAGCATCTCACCCTCATCAGCCATACCATCATTCTTAATTTTCAACAACTTTTAATGGACATGTCTCCAAATTCTGGAGCAAACCTGGTTTGGGTCGCAAAAGTTCCTGGATGCTGGGTTCCAGACAGACCACACTGATTCCTGATCTAATCCCTTCCTGTATTTACCCTCCTCCGTGTATTACCTTCCTCTGCAATCATGCAGATGGGACAGGTGACGACAGTCTCTCCAGCCCAAAAGGAGGGGAATCTCCTTGTCAGTGGTTTGCTTAATCTTAGCCGATAAAATGTGTGATCTGTGTAATCTCGGTTAATAAAGTGGGACAGAAGTCTGGGTGGAGTCTTTTGTCAGTATCTTACTGACAAAAGGAAACAACCTCAGAGTAAATAGCGTTTTTCTTTGTATTGGACAGATATCCATGTGCAAACAACACATGGAACTAGGGAGCCACTTGAGAGCCATAAAGGAGTTAATCTTAAGATTTGTGGAGGTCTGGGCAGCTGAAAAAGGGTGGAATATGATCCTAGATGACCTTGTGGAACCACCGAATTAATTACCCTGATGCTGTTCTCCAGCAACACTTGTAAGAAATAGCAATCTTCTTACTGTTTAAGTCATTTTGAGTTGAGATTTCTGTTCCTTCAAACTAGTATCTTGCCCTGTAATCATTTATTCCATCTATCTATCTATCTATCTATCTATCTATCTATCTATCTATCTATCTATCTCTCTCTCTCTCTCTCTCTCTCTCCTGGTGGACAAATCACTTAACTTCTCTACACCCCTATTTCTTTATCATTAAAGCTGACAAGTTGAAGGCGAAGGCTTTCTGCCTTCCCTTTTAACTTTAACATTCAGAGTTTCTGATTTCTCTTCCATGGTATACAAGGTAGAAATCCCTGACACACTTCTGGCTTTGGTGTTCTGTACTCTCAGTTCAAGGTCATTAGTTTTCCCCTCTCCTTCTTAATTCTGAGGTTTAAATCAAATGTTCTATATGTCAGGATTACCTGTTACATAACTCATTCCTTTCTGGATCCTCATGGGTTCTCTTAGAACCTAAAGGGGATCAGAATATGCCACCCCATAGTGTGCAACTTTGGCATGAGTATTATTTTAAACTGAAGGCAATTGAGAAACAACAAATGCAGGAAAATTTATCTGCCTTTCCCTTATCTGCCTGAAAGCAGAGCATAAATTTTCCTTCAAGGAAGGTGTTCCTCTGTACCAGGAAAAGGACACTGACTTTTATTACCAGAAATGGAGAGTCACACCAAGTTTAGTCTGCATAAACAGACCATAATCTTTATTGGCCCGGGCGCCGTGGCTCACACCTGTAGTCCCAACACTTTGAGAGGCTGAGATGGGCAGACGTCTTGAGCCCAGGAGCTCGAGACCAACCTGGACAACATAGAGAGACCCCATCTCTATTAATATAAATAAATAAATAGCCTTGATCTTCCATTAGTTTCCTCCTTATGTTTCCTAGTCACCTGCCCACAATTTACCACCCATAAAAACCCTCAATTCCCATTTTTTTGTCTAGTTGTTTTCCCACAATTTATCACCCCTTGTTAAAATGTTATGTAAGCCCCCAAATCTAACCTCTTGTTTGTGTTTTCATTTCTTTTCTGAGAAGTTCCCATGCACATAAAAACCTTAGCATCAATAAAAGTTGTGCTTCTTGTCCTATTAATGTGTCTTTGTCTGTTCAATTTACAGTCCTCAGGTGCTGAACCTAAGAGGATAGTGGAAAGCCTTTTTCCTCCCTAAATATCTCCAAAGATACTCAGTTTTCTCATAAATTAAAACAGGGGCTAATAATGCTAAGATGCCTTCCAGTTCAAACACCTTACAGATTTTTTAAAATCAGTAAGATTACTTCTCAGTAATGACTTTTATTCAACACTTTTATGATGCAATATAACTATTTCTATTTATAAACATTGAAACAAAGAATGAAGTTTCAATATTTATTCCATGATCTCTCCCAGTTCATCCAGCCTGGTAGCATTGAAGGATGGGTGAGTAAATGAGCAGGTTACAGACATGGGCAAATGGGGCTTAAAACTACTGGCACACTCTGGGAGATGGTGTGGGACACACATTAGAGATGCCTCCTCTCAGGGCTGAGGAAGCTGGGGTATCCACTGGCTGTGGGCTCCTCCTGGGGCACCAGCTCCTCCACACGTTCCACCCTGCCCTGCCAATAGGCCAAGCCTGCTCCTAATACCACAGAGAGGCCTCAGAAAGAGAGTCCAAGAGGCTTGTCATAGAAAGTAGGAAGACGTTGAGCAGAGTAGGGACCCCTGGTAGGGGCCTGCAAGATCCCTCTAAGCATAGAAATAAAGGAAAATCTCATGTTCCTTCAAGGGAAAAGAACATGAGCAACTTGATAAGCAAGAAGGAAATAGTAGCTTAAAACAATAACCAGGGAGGTTAGAGTCATGAGATGTTGTGTTCTCTATAGAAGCTAAAGATACCATCTTAACATATGTTCCCAGGTGTTTTTCAGAAACCCAGACCCCCATCAAATGGATCTGCTGGCCTGCAGACCCTGAGGGGAACGGAGGACTGAACTCAAACCACTGCTCTTTGTTCTAAATTTCTTCCTGAGGGACCTGGAGGAGGTCACGCCACAGGCCAGAGCTCACATTCTTTTCTGCTGACCTCACATGTCTAGACAAAGTTTTGCCTCCTTAATCAATTGAAAATCAAAAAATCTTTGAATCTACCTATGACCTATAAGCTCCCTCTTCAAGATATCTCACCTCTTTAGGTCAAACTGAAGCACAGCCTCCATGTATTGATTTATGACTTTGCCTGTAACTTCCGCTTTCCTGAAATTTATCTCTGCCTTCAAATACCCTTACTTCCAAGTCACAGGGGAGGTCAGATCTTAAATGGGAGCTGCCTAATTCTCCTTGCTTGGCGCCTTGCAAATAAACGCTCTCCTTTCTCCCATTGCAAACCTCAGTGTGGATGTTTGGATTTAACTGCACTGGGTTAGTGAACCCCAGTTTTGTTGAATAACACTGTTTGCAGGCACAGACTAGCGAGCACTGAGGGATGGAGGTGGAGCATCGGAAATGTCCTGACCATCCTGGGCATCCCTACACGAAAGAGAAAACAAAATTTGCAAATAGCACATAATCTGCCATCAGCATGTCATGATGACTGCGTATCCTGCAAGGTCTTTGTTCTAGCAGGGCCAGCACGAGACTCTGGGCAGTGCTGCTGGTCACTCTCCCCAGGTGCATGAAGCTGGCAGAGCTTGGAGCCATGACTCCAGTCACAGTGAGGAGACTGGCAGCCTCCAGGACTTCATAATGTCCACTGGGCAATGGGTCACTTAGAATAGAGTGTGGGGAGAAAAGCTTCCAAATGAACGCCTTTCTCAGGGTCACTCTGAGATGACAGATACATACCTGGACATCACTAACAATCACAGCTCTCATTCAGGCCATGCGTATGATGCTATAGTTGTTGGCAATGTCACTACAGCTTCACTGAGTTCTGAGCTTAGTCTGAGAGATGACTTTGGCCTCCTCCAGGGAGATGCTCAGTGAGAAGAGTTGGAAAAGAGGATGTTACATGCTCCCAACGTAGCTCTGTGATTTCCCAGCAGCAGTATGAACTTCCAGGGCATGAAACATCTGTGTTAAATTAGATGTTCTAACATGATATAAACCAAATATAAACGTTTCAGGTCATCCTCTGTTGCTTATCGTTCATTTCATCATTGATTAATGAGTCAGAATGATTCATTTCCATTATATGTGAATAATTCAGAGATGTTGTCCCGAAGTAAAACTTTCCAGTCATTGCCTTTCTCTGTCCTGCTTCCTTTTTTCCTGATTCAGTAGTTTAATTGCAGATGTCAGAGCCACCCTATGTTAAACAGAAAGGGATTTATTATAGGAAAGTAGGGGCTTGCAAAACCACTGGAGCACAGCAGCCGGGCTCTGGACAGAGTTCCCGGGGGGTGACTCCCTGGACACCACCCCGTGACTTGGCCACCTTCAGGAAGCCACATACCCTTCTCCTGGCTCCCAGGCCACACAGCCTCTGTAACGATCTGGGGCCAGGAAGCCATGTCACAGCATGAGCTGCAGGAACGCATCTGATAAATGGCTTTCTCCTATGCTGCCTTTGGAGAGCGGGAGACCTCTGTTCCACAGCTGCAGACAAAGCACAATTGGCCACAGCCAGGAGCAGAACAGTCTCTCAGTCCCTGCCACCTTCCACATCCCGCAGCTGTCTGCTGGGAAGGAATGTGGCCCCCCAGCTGCACGTGAGGCTGCTAAATGTGGGCTTTTGCTTCGCCACCTGCTGCAATAAGACTACCCGGAGGAAGAATGGAGTGGAGCGGGCCCAGCAGGAATGTCTGCTCCACCTTTCTTCATTTGGAAACTTCTTTCACACTAAAGTAGAAATGACTGATAGCAGAAAAAGTACGGCTCTTTCCAGGTAGATCTATATCCTGAACATTTTAAAAGGCAGAACTTTTTATTAAATGAAAATGTAGCAAACTTCAGAATGATATTTATTAAATTATACCACATTAGAAAAACTGTGTGTTTCTGTGTGTGTGCATGTGTGTGCATATGCTTGAATATGCATGTGCAAAAACACATATGTTTATACAAGTTTTATGTGTGTATCTACAGACATAAATACAAACATAACATAGAAAAGGTTCAGAGGGACACACACTCTACGCATTAACAATGATTAATCCTGGGTGGAGGAATAACGGATGATGTGGGAGAGAAATTTTCCATTGTTGTAGCTTTATAATGTTCGAAAGTTTTATAAAGAACCTATATTACTTTTTGTGATATTATAATATTAAAAAGCCTGGAAATCATACTCTTTAAGAAGAGTTGTGACAGGTCTTCCAGGGGTGGTTACACGGATATCTACATGTGTAAAACTTTATCAAGTTATACGTTTAAGATTTGAGTAGTTTACTGTATCTTAACTGTTAAGTAGTTTAAATTTATTCTTCAATAAAGCAAAATTTTAAACTAGCAAACACATAAAGAAAACAGAGAAGGCTGGGCACAGTGGCTCATGCCTGTAATCCCAGCATTTTGGAAGACTGAGGTAGGTGGATGGCTTGAGCACAGGAGTTCAAGGGCCAGTCTGAGTAACATGGTGAAACCCTGTCTCTACAAAAAATTAAAAAATTAGCCAGGTCCAGCGGCATGTGCCTGTTGTCCCAGCTGCTTGGGAGGCTGAGGTGGGAAGATGAATTAAGCCTGGGAGGTCGAGGCTCAATTGAAAAGAAACAGAAAAGAAATGACAATCTCAGGCACTTGGAAGGCGTGAGAGAACACATGGCTGCCACACCTAAATAATATCAAATTATGTACCCTTAGGCAAGTTACCTAACTTCTCTGAAACTCAATTTTACTCATCTGTAAGGTGAGTATAATAATAACAGCTATGTCAGTGTTATGGTGACAATTAAATGAGTTAATTTATATAAAATTGTTGAAATCATGGTCATTGTTGTTTTTATCCATTGGAGTAAGTATATTAGTTTCTTAGGGCTATTATAACAAATTACCACAAATTGGATGGTTTAAAACAACAGAAATTTATTCTCACACAGTGCAAGAGGCCAGAAGTCCAAAATCAAGGTGCTGCCAAAGTTGGTTCCTTCTGGAGACTCAGAGAGAGAATCTAGTCATGTCCCTCTCCCAGGTTCTGCCGTTACAGGCAACCCTTGGCATCCTTTGACTTGTAGATATAGCACTACAGGGCCAGGCGCGGTGGCTCACGCCTGTAATTCCAGCACTTTGGGGGGCCAAGGTGAGCGGATCACTTGAGGTCAGGAGTTTGAGACCAGCCTGGCCAACATGGTGAAACCCCATCTCTACTAAACATACAAACATTAGCCAGGTGTGGTGGCATGTGCCCGTAGGCCCAGCTACTCAGGAGGTTGAGGCAGAAGAATCACTTGAACCCAGGAGGTAAAGGTTGCAGTGAGCCAAGATCATGCCACTGCACTTCAGACTGGGCAACAGAGAAAGACTCTGTCTCAAAAAAAAAAAAAAAAAAAAATATATATATATATATATATATATATATACACACACACACATATATATATATATATATATATATGACTCCAATCTCCACTTCCATCTCCACGTGGACTTTTTCCTTGTATGTTTTTCATCCTGGGTATTCTCTCTTCTTATAAGGACATGAGTTATTTGATTTAGGGCCCACCTAATCCAGCACGACCTCAACTTAACTAATTGCATCAGCAAAGACCCTATTTCCAAGTAAGGTCACATTCTGAGGTTCCAGGTACACATGAGTTTTGGTGTACTATTCAACCTCTGCAGTAAGGCATTGTTGTTCAGCTCTAGAGCCCATAAACACATAAACAGCAAGAGCGGGGATCTGGAAGTGGTCTCATTCTTCCAAGAGGTAACCAGGAATCAGAGCCCTGACTACCTAGTGTTTGTAGATTTCCCTTTATTGTTTTTGATGAAAAATAAAGTGCCAAGTGATGATAAATCACAAAATTCCTATGGCTATGATCTAGCCTGTTATCTTGACAGCAACATCATTTTGTATAAACAAAATGCAAATTTTTTACTAAAATCAACCATAAACAAATATTATGAATCTTCCAAGTGTAAACTATTTGTTTCTCTCGATTGTAATAGGCAACACTGGCCTCTGTGATACTTGAGGTTGCTTTTTAAATGTGCCACTAGAGGGAGAAAAGGTTGTACGTTTGTTTTTGAAGCGCATATTGCAGGATAATGAGGTTTTCTTTGTGCAATTACTACAAGTATGAGTTCCATGTTTGTGATTGCAGGGTAATTTCATCTTAATGTTGATGATGCAGACCGCACTGCAGAGCAGAGTGAAATGGTATAAATCACAAGCTGTGTTCCTATTAAAAGCATATTGTTTAGATGGAGATGGGAATCTATAACAACTCAAAAGCCTTCTTTAATCACTGAAGTTCAAATGTTGTCTTTAAAATTGGGGTTTTGCAAAGTAAGGATGGGCATTGCATTATATATGAAATGGCTTTAAGACAAATCTGTGGTGCAGTGATTTGAAAAGATAGAAGATGCAAACTAAAAGACTTTAAGATTTATTGTTTGGAGTCCAAGACGTGTCCTTTCAACTTTATCTTTCTTCAAATTTTGGCGTCATGTAGCTAAGCAGGATGGGCCAGAGCTAAGAAAGATAATAGCAATAATAATTAGCAGTTAGGTGCCACTTATTCTGTATCAGTGCTTTACATATATTAACTAATTTAATCTTGATAACAACCTTTCAAAATAGATATCGTATTATTATCCTGATTTTACAGATGAGAAAACTGAGGCCCATGTTCATAAAGGTAGTGACTACCAAAGCTGGCTGCAGGGTCTGAATTCCTTAATGACAACATTATACAGTCTTTCAAGGAGAACTTATGTGACCCAAAGTCTCTTCCAGATGTTTTAACAATATTCCACATCATGATACACCTATTGAAATGACTGTAAATAGAAATTGACAGTGCCAAGTGCTGATGAAGATGTGGAGCAACTGGAACTCTCATATACTGTTGGTAGGAATGCACAATGATGCAGCCCCTTGGAAAAATTTTGTCACTTCTTATAAAGCTAAATATACAGTTACTGTATGATGCAGACGTCCCACTTCTAGGTACTTACCCAAGAAAACAAAAACTTATGTTCACCCAAAAACCATATGTGAATGTCTGTAGCTGCTTTATTCATAATCACCAAAAACTGGAAACTACCCAAATTTCTCCCAGTTGGTGAATGGGAAAACTATGGTACATCCATGTAAAGGAATATTACTCAGCAACAAAAAAGAATGGACTTCTCATGCAAAAACATGGATGAATTTCATATAAATTGTGCTAAATGAGAAAATATAGACTCAAAAAGTTATATTTTATATTTATATGACATTCTGGAATAGATAAAATTATAAAAACGGAAAGTGATCTGTGGTTGTCAAGATCTGGGAGTAGGGGAAGAATTGACTATAATGGAACAGCATGATTTTTCTAAACTGTTGGAACCATTCCATATCTTGATTGTGGTGGAGATTATGCAACTTTATGTGTTTGTCTAAACTCATAGAACCATACAATAGAATGGGTGAATTTTGCTGCATGTGAATTAAAAACTATAGAACAATATAAATAATGAGCCAGGATTCCAATGTAGTCTCTTGGACTAACACATATCACCTTTTCCAACATGTTCTAGATGTGTAAATATGAGGACACTCCTCAACAATTCTTTGCACTGCTTTTCCCATCTGCAAAATGGAGATAGCAATGTCTAAATCCCAGTTTTGCTAAAAGATAACGTAAAAGAGTCAGTGGCCAGTGCCAAACCAAAACACCAAAGCCACATAAGGTATTCGAACAAAGAGAATATAATTGCATAGATACTGGAGAAAAGCAAAAAGGAAATGCTAAGGTAGTAACTGCAGGAAGTAGCTTCCACCCTAATGGCTAGGCAAACAAAGGGAAGAAATTTGAGTTCTGATAGAATCTAGAACCTAGGAGGAGCCCCATGGAGATAGAACGATGAAAAGGACGTATCACCTAGCAGCTGCTGGTCCTTCTACGGGGCTTTGAGGGTGGTTTCAGAAGCTGAAAAGGAAAGCCAGATGGTGCCACCAGGGAAAATGCTAGTGCTGGAGCCATGCTGATCACGACAGCAGCAAAACAAGAATGATAAAGTCTCTCCCCACCCCTCTGCCCCACTTCCAGTCTTCCAATCTCCCTTGGAGTCTCCTATTGGTGTAATGTACCAGGAAGGCACCTGACAAGGGAACCATGAAGGTTGTAGGGCTCAGCATCAGAAGTCAGAGTGTAGATGGGTTTGCGCAGAGAACTTATATAGCCATCAGAGGCATATACTCAGCACTCATTCATTTTCTCAATAAATATTTGTTGAGGATCAGGTACTCAGCTAGACAAGGCTCTTGACCTTAAGGAGCTGAAGCTAAATAAGAAAAGTATAAAGCAAGCTACGTAGAGGTCTTGGTGAGTGCATTAAGTCGGATAATGGGATCAGATACAGGACTGTTTTTAAGAAGTCATCTCCTCCGGGTATCAGATAGAGCAATAAAGCTAGCACAGCATTGCTTGCTGTGACACTGAGATGCTGGCTGTCTTCTCAGGTACAGAAAATATTCCGTAAGCTCTCCTGACATCCCTGGATCACTCCATGAGATGGGCAGGATTAGCTCATTTGAGTTGCCTGGAAGGAGTCCTGCATAGAGTTGTTAGCCCAACAAATCTTGTTAGCCAAATTTATTTGAAAAAGTCAGTGACTCATGCAGTCAGGTCACTCTTGGGTCCTCCCTAGTTCCTGAAAAAATGTCTAAAAAGTGCAGGTCCCACTTCAGAGCAAAGATGAAAGTCTAGTTACCTCTTGCCTATTACTTGTACAGATATTCACACATCAATCTTTATACATGCATTGATTGGACTTCATTATGCAGCTCCAGTGATTGCTCTTGCAGGCCTTTTACTAACTTTATAGCCAATATGTCTTCTGGCTTAGTAATCTTTCTTTTCTCTTTCTTTCTTTCTTTCTTTCTTTCTTTCTTTCTTTCTTTCTTTCTTTCTTTCTTTCTTTCTTTCTTTTTTTTTTTTTTTTTTTGAGATGGAGTCTCACTCTGTCTCCCAGGCTGCAGTTTAGTGGCATGATCTTGACTCACTGCAACCTCTGCCACCCAGGTTCAAGTGGTTCTCCTGCCTCAGCCTCCAGAGTAGCTGGGATTACAGGCATTCGCCACCGTGCCTGGCTAATTTTTGTATTTTTAGTAGAGACGGAGTTTCACAATCTTGGCCAGGCTGGTCTTGAACTCCTGACCTCACGATTCACCCACCTCAGCCTCCCAAAGTGTTGAGATTACAGGCGTGAGCCACCGCGCCTGGCCAGTCGTCTTTCTTACTTTGCTCACACAGGACTTTGCTCCCCATCCTCACTGGAAAAATTGTCACCCAACTGAAGTAGATGCTCTTAGTGCCCTACCCAGATGGCCTTTACTGGCCAGTGCACCCCCAAGCTTGCTGTCCTCCAGTGGCCCCTCGAAGAAATTACCTTTGATCAAATAGGAGCCCTTCACACACAAAGTTCCCACCCACTGTGTGGCAGACCTTGGTCAGAAACCAATTAGCAGGGATGTAAAAATGGTCAGCCCCATTGCCTCAAACTGGCCCTCATTCGAGTGCAGTTCATGCTCTGGAGCTTCCTGTGGGATCAAGCTGAAGCTATCTCCAGCTGAGACCTCGTCTTCACCTAGCTTTCCCCCTGCATGTCCTCCTTCCCTCACTCCCTTACAGGAGTCTTCTGAGCACTGTCTCCCACTGGATAACTTACACAAGAATTTCTTATCAGGCTCTGCTTTCAGGGAAACTGCCCTAAGACATCAGTTATTCCTAAGAGTATAGGTGCCCCCCAAAACAGTTAGGTGCAGTCATCACTTACTGCTGGTGAGGTTGCTTCCATAATGAGAACAGCAAGGATGTTCTACACACCAAGAATGAGATCATCAGCTGTCCTCAGGGTTTGCAATCCTCGAGGAGCTGAGCTCTGTACAGGAAACTGAGGGGCAGGCCGCAGTGTCTGGCATCCTGGAAGGCAAAACAAGCCTGATTCTTTGCAAAGTGCTTCCATCCTTGGTGGCCCGGGAATTGATACCAACTCAACACACCTTGCCAAATCACACTGGTCACGTCCCTGTGTCAAAGCCAGAGATATAATGTCAAGGATACTCAGACAATGTCTGCCCTTACTCCAAGTTCAATTTTGGTTTTTCTTCTTGGTGATTCTGAGTTGTGTAACATTCTGTAGGGGGAGAAAACATGGATTTTGGAGCTGGTTCCGATACTTACAAGTGGCAGCTTACAAATCACTTAACTTCTGTACGTCTCAAGGTGCTCATCTGCAAAATAGGGCAATGATACCTAAGTTGCATGTCCCTTATGAAAATTACAGTTACTTAATCTTTGTGAAACAACCTACATGGGGCCCAGTTCTTTCTAAGTGGCAGCAACTACTTCTATCGCAAGCATTGTCTTCACTCCATTGTGTCTCCACCTATTTGCATTATCCTGTGAATAAGCACAAATGTAGACAATGCCCTTGACCTGCAATACCAAGACACCTTGCTACCAGCCTGGCCAACTTGGTGAAATCTCGTCTCTACTAAAACTACAAAAAAAATTAGCTGGCATGGTGGTAGGTGCCAGCTATTCTGGAGGCTGAGGCAGGAGAATTGCTTGAAGCTGGTAGGCGGAAGTTGCAGTGAGCCAAGCCAAGATCACACCACTGCACTCCAGCCCTCCAGCCTGCGTGACAGAGTAAGACTGCCTCAAAAAAACCCAGACACTTTGCTGATACCGTCTGCCACTTGCAGCTTTCTCTACCTTATGTTCTCTCTTTTCCCTTCTCCCACATTTCTTTATCCCTTTTCTATCTCTCTTTTGCCTCCTGTGCTCTTCCTTATTTTTAACTCCCCTTTCCCCAAGCTCTATTCCAATGTTAACAGGAAGACAGGATAGTCCAACTTTGGGGCCCAGGTAAAAGCATCACATCCTTATATATTTGACCTATGAAAGATGCTGCCCATGCCCTGTCCAGAACCCCCTGACACTCCCCTTTTCCAGGCATGCATTACAAGCACCTAGGACCCTCTAAGGGCTTTCTCTGGAGTGCTCAGCCAACCAACCCATAGGACTATCGGTCAGTGCTAGGGATGCTCCAGGAGCAGCCCTAAGCCAAAGAGAAATGAGAGTTGGAGGATAAATGACTCAGTTTCCCCTCTTGGACATACCAACTCTGAGGACACAGTCTTCCAGATGTCCCCAGCAGGACTGAGCACCAGTTGCCTCTGGGGAAGCAACATTAACACACCTTGGATTGGTTTTCTTCCTTCTTATCTTACTTGCCCACTCCCCTGATGGTACTTTCAAATCCTTGTCTCAGGTTTTGTTTCCTTGGGGTCCAATTCCACATAAGACACCACCCCAACCCACCTAAAGCCTTCAGCCTCACCGTCATGACTGGAGACAGGAACCAGACACCTCGTAGCAGAAAGACAAGTAAGGGAGTAAAAGTCTGTGACAGAACCTGCTACCAGTTTTCTTTGTTTCAAATAGAAAACATTATTATAGTCATAACTCACTGGATATCATGAAATCTTTCTAGCTCTTTGTTCCACATGCATCTGTTACCCAACATTATCTCTTTATTACTTAACTGTAACAGTGTTCCCATTTCTTGAAAGACAGCAACAATTCTATGAACAATGGACACAAAATTGGCTGATAGGGGAAATGTATTGGAGGTACCAGGAGCTTGCGAACAAAGAATTATTAAAACATCTCCCTGGTACAGTTAAGAAAGAAAACCAACAACTCGTTCCATTTCGGTTGATGTGCGGTAGGAAGGTGGGGGAAGAAGAAAGCAATTCCTTATAGACATTCTCATTTTTCTACTCCCCAACTCTGTAGCAATTAGATGTTAACCATGAACACCTATTCTTCATTTATTCCCTTACGCATTTATCTTCAGCGAACATTCTTGCCCAAAATTGGAAAGCTGAGAGAGGTAGATTTTTTTCTCAGGAAACTAACACTAACGGTCACATTTAAGTGACAGACAAACATTCCTCATGATAAAAATAAGACCCAAAGCTCCAACACTGGGTTCATGTATTTTTTTTCAATTCACCTCAATCCTTTGTATTAGCAGAAGCTTAAAGGTACAGGGAGAAAGGACTTCTACTAGACACGTTCATTGAGATTTTTAAGATTTCTACTTTTAAAAAATAAAGAAAGCCCTCAAAAAGTTGAGTAAAATCATAATTTCGCTAATTTAAAATTTCTATAAAATAAATTATCTCCTTTCTCCCACCACTCCCATCACCCTTCGATATGGTTTGGATCTGTCTCCCTGCCCAGATCTCATGTACAGGTCTAATCCCCAGTGTTGGAGGTGGGACCTGGTGGAAGGTGATTGGATCGTGGTGATGGAGTTCTCATGAATTATTTAGCACCATGCCTCCTTGGTACTGTATAGTGAGGTGAGAGAGTTCTCACGAGATCTGGTTGTTTAAAAGTGTGTGGCGGCCAGGTGCGGTGGCTCATACCTGTAATCCCAGCATTTTGGGAGGCCGAGGCAGGCGGATCATGAGGTCAGGAGTTTGAGACCATCCTGGCTAACACGGTAAAACTCTGTCTCTACTAAAAATACAAAAAATTAGCCTGGCATAGTGGCACGTGCCTGTAGTCCCAGCTACTTGGGAGGCTAAGGCAGGAGACTCGCTTGAACCCAGGAGACAGAGGTTGCAGTGAGCCCAGATCGCGCCACTGCACTCCAGCCTGGGTGACAGAGCAAGACTCTGTCTCAAAAAAATAAAAAATAATAAAAAAATTAAAAAGTGTATGGCTCCTCCCCTTCTCTCTTGCTCCTTCTCTAGCCATCTGAAGTGTTCACCTTCCCTTTGCCTTCCACCATGTTTGTAAGCTTCCTGAGGTCTCCCCAGAAGCCGAGCAGATGCCAGCATCATGCTTTCTGTACAGCCTAAGGAACTTTGCGCCAATTAAACTTCTTTTCTTTATAAATTACCCAGTCTCAGGTATTTTTTATAGCAAAGTGAGAATAAACTAATACACTCTCCCACTGCAAGGGGAGTCATAATTCCACTGTAATAGACAGAACTCCAGCTTCTTTCTGTGCCTATGAGGTATAATTACATCCAAGTATTTACATTTACCTAACTGCTATTTTTCTAATGAAAATAACTTATACATATTTTTTAGCGATTTGCATTTTTACCTGATATAGCATAAACAGTCTTCTAAGAAATCACGTATAAGCCCATTGCATATTTTTTAATGGTTTTGGGATATTCCATTGTTTAGAACTTCATTTCCCAAATAGTGTTCAATGAAAACTGTCCTCTGATGTGTGCTCTCTCTCATTTTACATGTGTGTGTATGAATTAATGTAAATTATAGTTTAATCTTTGGCAGATTTACAATGCATATTGTCAACTGAAGACTGATGAGGTTCATCAATTTGGAAAGGTGAGATTTATCTCTCACAAAGGGTTGCAACCTGCAGGGTGGCCATTCTGATAGGCTGGGAAGTGTAGTCTCCACCCAGAAGCCAGAAACAGACACTTCCATGGTGGGAAGAATGAGATAGTGATTTATGCTCAGCAGGGTGGCCAACACACTGAAATTCAATCAGCTGGAGGAGGAGCCATTAAATATTTATGAAAGGAGAAATATGCATATGTGCAGTTGAGCTTCATGCCTCTCAACGAATCCCATGCCCAAGCTGAGCATGGTGACTCATACCTGTAATCCTAGCACTTTGGGAGGTCAAGGTGGGCAGATCATTTGAGCCCACAAGTTCAAGACCAGTCTGGGCCTACAAAAAACACAAAAATTAGCCAGGTGTGGTGGCCTGCGCCTGCAGTCTCAGCTACTCAGGAGGCTGATGTGGTAGGATGGCTTGAAACTGAAAGGTGAAGGCTACAGTAAGCTGAGATTGCATGACTGTGCTCTATCCTGGGCAATAGAGTGAGACCCCCATCTCAAAAAAAAAGGTTGGGGGAGCAGCATTAGCACAATCTGAAACGTGAAGTTTTCGATACTCTGACTGCAAAAGGTGAAGTACAGGACATGAAAATCCTCCCTGCACATACTCAGCAAAATGCCAAAACCACTCCATGATTGGTGGTCTCTTACCTGGAAGGAATGCAGGTCAGTCCCTACATGGAAAGCACAAAAGGAAAAGGCAGCAGTCAGGCAGTTGGTTGAAATCAGCAATGCAGTCTTTTGGAAGGGCTGGTTTCTGGTTAGCCCTTAGGAAGAATGCCTAATGACAGATGAGCAGACGAAGGGAGGGGTGTAATGAGTAGTTGCCTGGCCTCCCATCCCATCAGGGCTGGGAATTCAACATCCAAGGTTTCTCTGGAGTCTTCTTGACCAAGATGGCATTAGTTCAGTCAGTTGGAGGCCTTTAGAATTTTATTTCTCAACCTTAATCTATTAAAGATTTTGGCCAAACTTGGTGGCTCAAGCCTGTAATCCCAGCACTTTGGCAGGCAGAGGCGGGCAGATCACGAGGTCAGGAGATTGAGACCATCCTGGCTAACATGGTGAAACCCCGTCTCTTCTAAAAATACAAAAAATTAGGCGGGCATGGTGGCAGGTGCCTGTAGTCCCAGCTACTTGGGAGGCTGAGGCAGGAGAATGGCGTGTACCTGGGAGGCGGAGCTTGCAGTGAGCCAAGATCACACCACTGCACTCCAGCTTAGGCAACAGAGCAAGACTCCGTCTCAAACAAACAAACAAACAAAAATTAGAGATTTTGCATGTTTTACAATCCAAAAAAAAAGTTTATTCTAACCAGCAATTCCAAATATCTTTGACTACAGAATACTACATTATAGGAAATTCCACTACTCTACTAGAGAATATTCCCTTGAAATCTCCTAGATTTTTTTTTTTTTTTTTTGAGATGGAGTCTCGTTCTGTTGCCCAGCCTGGAGTGCAGTGGTGCAATCTCGGCTCCCTGCAACCTCCGCCTCCCAGGTTCAAGCGATTCTCCTGCCTCAGCCTCCTGAGTAGCTGGGATTACAGGTGTGCACCACCATGCCTGGCTAATTTTTGTATTTTTGGTAAAGACTGGTAGTAGAGACAGAATTTCACCATGTTGGTCAGGCTGGTCTCGAACTCCTGACCTCATGATCAGCCTGCCTTGGCCTCCAAAAGTGCTGGGATTACAGGCATGAGCCATTTTATCTAAAATGACTGAGAAGTCTCCTTCAAGTCATCTCGTCAGGGAAAGAAGACAGTGACAAAGGCTCAAGGCTGAACCATCTCAGGGCTGAATATAAAGATTAAAATGTGGTTAAAAACCCAGAAAGAGCAATTCACAAACAAGGAGCTATTTGTGGCCTAAGGGATGTTGTGAGGAATCTCAACAAGCACCCTGGTGTTCCTCTTAGAGTCAGGGCAGACTAGTGGGCATGAAAATGGGCTACTGGCCCTTTTCTGTTAGTGCTTCCTCTTTCAAAGACAGGAATAATCATAAGAAGCAAAAATATAACAAATGGAGAGAAAAGAAAGACAGGGAGAGAGGGAAGGAAGAAAGGAAGGGAGGAGGAAGGAACGAGACAGCTGCCAAAGCCAGTGTATCTCTCAGATCATGCTGCATGGAAGAAAGACTGAGAACGCAGGCCACTTGATGTCCTAGTTCCTTCTGGCACTAAGTCCTGCCCTGAGCATCAGAGCTTGAAGTAGAGGCCTCACACTCTGATGAGGTTCCAAAATCACTGACATGAGCACAATTCATAGGAAAAAGGGAATACAAATGTATTTAACATGTATACAAGGGAGCCTTTGTTATTTAACATGTATACAGGGGACCCAATCATCCACCAGTGAGATTCAGAGGCATATGTATCATCCTGGAAAACAGATTACGGAAGGGAGGAAAAGAGGAATTCTGTTGAAGAATTACTAGTGAGAAGGCATGGATCCCAAGGAAGATTTGTAAATAGTTTTCTTTGACAGTGAAAGGGTCTGTTCAGGGGTAGTTACGTTCTTGGTCTTACAGGGAGGGTAAGAAAAAGCAAGTGTTCTCCTGGTGGGTCTGGATCTTAGGTAGGGGAGGACCTTGAGGCTTCTTCTGCTTTTTCTTCAGCTCAGCATGTCAATGCGTTATATTTTGGGGTATCAGTTTCTGAGCCCCAACAATGACTTTAAAATCCTTTATAAGAAAGAGGGCATGTTCACTCTAACAGGACTCTGGAAAGGAAGATTTGATTACCCTAAAAGTCCACACAAAGATGATTATTTGTTCATGTTTTTAAAAGACTGACACTGCTTCAGGGCATAGCCTAACAGTGATGCTTTGGGTATGTATATAAAAAATAAAACAAAATAAAATAAAAAACTCGGGGATTTATGGCCTAATAGCATGAGTTAATAAGGGCCTTTAACTATGTTTCTGCCTGATTTTTTGTAATTAATAATAGCTAATTTCATTTATGATCAAATCATAATACTACTACTTGTACTACCACTAATAATAATAGACATGTATTTAGCACTTATTGTGACTAGGCTCTGCGGGAAGAATTCTCCAACAAATCTAATCCTTAAAATAGCTGTGTCCTAAGATTAACAGATAGGAAAACAAACAAAGAATGTTTACTGACTTGCCTGAGGTCATGCAGATGAGATAGCCAGGCCTTGAACTCAGGCAGTCAGATTCTGGGCTCTTGACACCCGGCCCCACTCTTCCCACCTCCTGCCCCACCTCATCTACACTCCCTGCAAGAGTGTTAGTGAGAGACAGGAGTAGCTGGATTTCCTAGGCCAACTAAGAATCCCTAAGCCTAGCTGGGAAGGTGACCACATCCACCTTTAAACACGGGGCTTGCAACTTAGCCCCCACCAGACCAATCAGAGAGCTCACTAAAATACTAATCAGGCAAAAACAGGAGGTAAAGAAATAGCCAATGATCTATTGCCTGAGAGCACAATGGGAGGGACAAGGATCAGGATATAAACCCAGGTATTGGAGCCCGTTATGGCAACACCCTTTAGGTCCCCTCCCCTTATATGGGGGCTCTGTTTTCACTCTATTTCACTCTGTTAAATCTTGCAACTGCACTCTTCTGGTCCGTGTTTTGTTAGGGCTCGAGCTGAGCTTTCGCTGGCTTTTTCACCACTGCTGTTTGCCGCTGTCGCAGACCCGCCGCTGACTTCCATCCCTGCGGATCAGGCAGGGTGTCCGCTGTGCTCCTGATCCAGGGAGGTGCCCATTGCCACTCCCAGTCAGGCTAAAGGCTTGCCATTGTTCCTGCATGGCTAAGTGCCTGGGTTTGTCCTAATCGAGCTGAACAGTAGTCACTGGGTTCCACGGTTCTCTTCCGTGACCCATGGCTTCTAATAGAGCTGTCACACTCACCCCATGGCCCAAGATTCCATTCCTTGGAATCTGTGAGGCCCAGAACCCCGGTCAGAGAACATGAGGCTTGCCACCATCTTGGAAGTGGCCCCCCGCCATCTTGGGAGCTCTGGAAGCAAGGACCCCCAGTAACATTAGTGCTGGTCCCTAGCAGCTAAGAGTGATACTGAGTGGGTTTTCCTTGGCCCGGAACTGCTTTCTCTACCTTCGTTCCTGTCTAGATTTTCTTGTTTTCCTATTGGTCATTGTTGCTTCACTAGTGTTCCTATGCATGTGACATTTGAAAAACTCTAATGAAACCACCATGGCAGGATTATAACTGAGACAGTGAAAGAGACCTGACCTAACTAACACCATCTTGCTTCTAACCTCCAAGCTGTCCTTGTTAATTCCTGGGTGTAGGCCAAACTAATTTTGGAAGGAACTTAGTTTATAGCCTTTAGTTTGAAACAAGGATGGTAACAACCCTTTCCCAAAACAAACCCTCTTCTTGCCTGGGGACTGGACTGCCCAAATTAGCCAAAAGTTAAGAAATTATGGTTTAGGAGTCATGCAGCTAGAGGCTACAAGATTCTGACTCTCCCCAAATTGCTCCTGTGGATAAAATCACTATTCTAAAACCTAAGATCAGTGTTTGAGATATTTTGCAGACCCTGCACTTGATGGCACCACTCAGATGGATAAAGTGGCTCATCTGATCTTGTGGCCACCACCCAGGAACTGACTCAGTGCAAGAAGACAGCTTCTACTCCCTGTGATTTCATCTCTGGCACAACCAATCAGCACTCCTCACTCACTGCCCCTCCTCCAGCACCCACCAAATTATTCTTAAAAACTCTGATCCCTGAATGCTTAGGGAGACCGATTTGAGTCATGACAAAATTCGGGTCTTCCGCACAGCCAGCTGTGTAGGAATTACTCTTTCTCTATTGCAATTCCCCTTCCTTGATAAGTCAGCTCTTCCTAGGTAGGAAGCAATGTGAACTCACTGGGCAGTTATAAGGATGCTTTGGGAAAGTAGAAGTGTGTGTGGCCACCAAAGGGTTGTGTGGAATAAAGGTTTCTCTCACCTCTTGGGCTGGTCTCTCTGAGTCTAGGAGAAGATGACAAAGAGCCTGTTTTATGTATTAGTTATGTTTTCCTCCTAGCCTGATTCTGCCCCTAATTTCTGTAATTGATAGGGTGGAAGGGGAAGATGGGAGGAGGGGAGAATGAGACAGGCATAGTTCCATGCTAGCAGAAGGAATCTTCTAGGGACTGGGCAGAATGGAACAACATGCTCCCACATAGGCTGCCCACACATGTGTTCACCTAGATTCTCTTTAACCTCAGGCACTTACAGAAAAAAAAAATCCCCCACTTGTGAATCATGTGGACATAGAGAATAAAATGGCACCATCTTGTTCTCCTATGTCCCCTGTAGGAAGTGGCTCAGCTGTGTCCATCTCAGGATGGAGGAGGAAATTCCAGACTTTTCCTGTTCAAGGCTGGGCCCACAGGCCTCCACCCTCCCTATACCAGGGAGAGCTGTCATTTCAGCTCAATGATCCTAGGACACTGCCAACTTTCCATCCCTGCCCGTGCTTTCAGGCCTAGCCTCTTCCGGCCTTGAGTAAATAAAGGGGGGCCTCTTTCTCACTGATGTGTCTCCCTTTCAGACCCAGAGAGAAGGACATAGACTATGATTACTCAGCCCCTTCATCTTCCTCAGGGAACAAGGTTGATAGAACAGAAATTTATTTTGGTTGGATCATAATGACCAATAAAAGATACCTTTTCATTCATGATCCATTTTGAGTCAATGTGTACTCAAGATCAGAAAACTGACCATCAGTGAGTGCAGCCTTGAATTTTTCTTCGGTTTGTTTTTAAAATGTGTAATCACCTGATGAATTCTTCCTGCCCACTGCACAGACAAAACCGATTCACTGAGACCATGGTGTTGCATTCACATCCATCTCCCTGAGGGCTCAGAGGTTAGGGGTTCTATGGACAATGTGGTGAGCAGGGGGGTAGGGATTGCTTGGGGATGAAATCACAGGAGTATGGAAAACAGTCCTTATGCACTGAGTCCACCTCTGGGCGGGGCCACAGGACCAGTGGAGTCATGAGTCACGAGTCTTAGGGTCGGGGGTCAGTCTGAAAACCATCTCAAAAAGAAAACAATCTTAGATTTTACATTAGTGATTTTTATTTGTTTGTTTTTTACAGAGACAGGGTCTCACTCTGTCACCCAGGCTGGAGTGCAGTGGCTCACTGTAGCCTCGAGCTCCTGGGCTCAAGCAATCCTCCCGTCTCAGTCTCTTGAATAGCTGGGACCGCAGGTACACACCACTGTGCCCAGGTTTCAAAAAAATTTTGTGTAGAGATGGGTTTCTACCATGTTGCCCAGTCTGGTCTCAAACCCCTGGGCTCAGACCATCCTCCCACCTCACCCTCCCAATGTGTTAGTATGATAGGTGTTAGCCACTGCTCCTGGCCAAATAGTGATGTTATCTATAGAAGAAACTGGGAAAGTCACAAATCTTGAGACCTTTGGCCACATGACCCTCTAGAAGCAAGGGATTATAGAAACCACACCCAGGCCAAAACCTGCTAAACCTTTCTTTGTCTGCTTTGCCTAACTCACCACAAGGTTAGGGAATAACATACTCAATTTTAAGAAATAATCTCTGGGAGAGGCAGTGTTTATTTGGAAAATTACCTTGATGCGTCTGAGAATGAGAAGCTTCATGATAGAATTGGTTAAGGCAGATAAAGAGAGAGCTGGATAATAGTTCTGAACATAAAGGGAGAGGAATTTAGAGAATCTTGAGAATAGCCTGAGGAGTCGAAAGATAAGTATGGTCTTCAAGATGGAACAGGTAGCCTGAGGGAGGATGGCCAAAGGAGTTTACAAAGAAAGTTAGCTGGTGAGAAAGTCCCTGTCCAGCATCATTTCTGAACTGGGGTTGTCTAACGTTTACCTTAAAGTTATCTGCCAAGTTTTATTCATTTATGTAACAAATGTGTGTTGTGTGCCTTTTATGGGTCAAGGAGTTCAAGGATAAATGAGACCAAGTCCTCATTTCAATAAGCTTACTTTGCTAAGGCTGTTAGTAAATAGTCATCCCATGGTGCCAATCTACCTTTAGTAAAAGTCACACAATTGTTTTGTGTAGTTCCCCTAGAAGTCAACGCAGAGGCAGAATTCTAGTGCAAGAAATATATTTGGAAGTTGATTCCAGAAAATACCCATAAAGAGAAAAGAGAATGAGAGAAGGGATGGAAACCAATAAAAGGTAAGTTGCCAACCAAGTTACTATTTGAGTTACTATTTAGGCAACTGGGGCTCAGGGCCAAGGAGCTGGAATTTTTATCCACCAATTCTTTTTAATCATTGTTTCAAGGCCATTCCTGGGGGAAGAGGGAAGTGATAATTTTTCAGTATTTCTAGCCTGTCATGCACATGGACAGAGCAAGCTCCCAAATCTACAGAAGCCCTCAAAAACTAGATGCTTTAACTGGGTGTGGAGATGCATGCTTCTAGTCTTAGATGCTTGGGAGGCTGAGGTGGGAGGATCACTCAAGCCCAAGAGGTTAAGGCTGTAGTGAGCTATGATCATACCATACTCCAGGCTGGGTGACAGAACAAAACCCTATCTCTAAATAAATAAATAAATAAATGGTGCTTATGCTGGAAGTTGGCAACTCACAGCCTTAGGATAACTTTAAGATCTTCCAGGATCCGCCTCTGCCTGTATCCTCAACTTCAGCTGCCCCCAGCCTCCTTCCTCTACCTCCCAGCCCCTGTTGCACCACAGATTCTCACTTACCAGAGTCTTGCCATTTCTGAAATGGGTCATGCTGTGTACAACCCCAAGCCATTGTTCATGCTATACTCTGCCTGAAATGCCCTTCCCACATATCTAATTTAGCCTTTATCAATATTCAGCTCAAAAGTCACTTCCTTGATGAGTATTTTCTGGTTCCCCCAAGTAAAATCCACCATTCCAGCCTTTGTCCCTTCTGCAGAAAGATTTCTTAGCACCTATAAGACTGTATTGTTCTCACTCATTTCATAGTATTGTTCACCCCTATCAAATAGAAACTCCTTGAGTACAATGGCCCTGATCTACCCCTGAATATCTAATGGATAATATAAGGTGTAGCACAAAATAGAGACTAGTAAATATTTAATGAGCAAGTGAATGTGAATGTGTGAGAAAGTTAATGAATAAGCAAATTTATGAAGATAAGTAGAAGGGAATAAATAGGAAAAGTAGGTTGGGCCAAAACTGTGTAAAGCATTTCTCAGCCTTCTTGCCACTTGGACATGGCTATGTAGTTACCTCCTAACCAACAGGATATAAGTGAAAATGCTGTCTACAACTTCCTGGAAACATGCTTCAAAGGCCAGTGCTTGCCCTTCTTTGCCCTTTCTCCTTCCTGCTGGCTGGAGTGTGAATGGATGTGATTGTAGCAGTAATAGGTCCATTGCTTGATGTGCACAGCCAAGTCAATATGCTGGGACACCGGGTTGCAGCAGAGAAAGAGGTATAATCACAAAACTGCTGAATGAAGAGACAAGAGGAAGCCTCAGATATGTCTCCCCAAGAAGTATGGGGATACAGGTTTTTAGGGTTTTGGAGTGGACTAAAATGTGGAGATTATTGATTGGTCAAAGAGTGCAGGGTGAAGTCATAGGACAGGGAGATGAAGTAACTGTATTCTCATGCTGATTTCTTTTCTCTGTGGGAGTCTTCAGACTAGTTGGTGTCAGCACTGTTTCACTGGAATTCTGGATCTCAAAAACACCTTAAGCAATTCTTAAACCAAAGACGTATGATTCTAACATCAAAAATCCTATCTATGGGAACAATGGGGATGCAAATGGCCAGTATCTAGTGCCGTGTGACTGTCAATTACAAGGAAGTGGGTTAAAGTCCAGCCTGATTAATGCTTAATTATAACTATTTTATTTATATACATGGTGACCATTTGCATCCCTCCCCCTACCTTTTTTTTTTTTTTTTTTTTTTTGAGACGGAGTTTTACTCTGTCTCCAAGGCTGAAGTGCAGTGGTGTGATCTTGGCTGACTCCAACCTCCACCTCCTGCAACCGTTCAAGCAATTCTTCTGTCTCAGCCTTCCAAGTAGCTGAGATTATGGGCACCCACCACGACGCCCAGCTAATTTTTGTATTTTTAGTAGAGATGGAGTTTCACCATGTTGGCTAGGCTGGTCTCGAACTCCTGACCTCAGGTGATCCACCCACCTTGGCCTCCCAAAGTGCTGGGATTACAGGGATGAGCCACCGCACCCAGACACATCCCAATTGCTCCTATAGGTAGGACTTCTGATGTTGGAATCGTAAGGCTTTTTTTTTTTTTTTTGAGATGGAGTCTCAGTCTGTTGCCCAAGCTGGAGTGCAGTGGTGCAGTCTCAGTTCACTGCAACCTCTACCTGCCAGGTTCAAGTAATTATTCTGTCTTAACCTCCTGAGTAGCTGGAACTACAGGTGCCCACCAACATGCCCAGCTAACTTTTGTATTTTTTCCATAGAGACAGGGTTTCACCAGGTTGGCCAGGCTGGTCTCAAGCTCCTGACCTCGAGTGATCCACCCACCTTGGCCTCCCAAAGTGTTGGGGTTGCAGGTGTGAGCCACCACACCTGGCTTAAGGCTTTTGTTTAAGATACACAGTTCCCAGCTGTCTCCTTTTCAGTCAAATAGGAACTGCCTCCCTGGAAGATTGTGTGCTCTTTCCCATAAGGAGCAGCCTTGCCAATGACTGACCAATATAGGTGTACAAAAAAACAAGTCTCCTTGTCTCCAGGTGATACAACTCAGGCACCAGAGCTCCCTCTGGAATCAGGCTGAAGCAGGACTCCTGCTGAGGCTATATCCTAGCTCAGCTTCTTCCCCAACTCCACCCTGCTTCCCTCACACCCTATTCAGAGAGTACTTCTGCAGCAAATCAAATGCACCAAAATTCCTGTACCAGGCTCAGCTTCTAGGGCGCAGCCCCTCATATAAATTTGAGTTTTCAATTCCTGGATTAGAGGGAGAAGCAAAGTGTGCTGAAACAGTTAAAAAGGGCCACCAATCAGTGCTAGCCAGAAGAGACATGCTCCAAAGTAGTTACAGTCAATCTTTAGAGATCAATACAGACTGTCAGATTGATGCATATTATGAGGGACCCAGAATGCACTCCTGCCCTGGCCTGAGAGAGTTATTGTTCTTAGCAAGCACATGAGTCTTTGTACCATGCACCATGGACTTACTTCTCTCCTAATTATTGCTTATACTGACTTGGTCATCCTTCTTTTGTTGTCAGTTAAGTAAACAGCTCATTCGCAGTCAATACTATGAAAGCAATAAGTCCCCTGACTATTGCCAGAAAGGACCAGTGTATGGGAGTGGCTTCCTAAACATTTTCCCTAATAAAAGAGCTTAGCACAGGACAGTTGGCCTGTTATTCTAGACTAATTAGGTTCTGCTCCATTTACATACTCTGCTGGAAATTGCAGAATCTCTATGAGAATTCACATGACATCCGTGAACTTCTAAGAGGACCTACTGAGAGGAATGTCCTTGGCTAAGAGCCTCCAGCTGCTGCAACTTCAGATCCACTGCAATGTTCATACTCAGGTGGCTGCCAGCAAATGATTAAACTCCATAAGCGTCCAAGAACCAGGCCATTTCTATCAGGACTTTCCTAATGGACAATTCTTTCTCTGAGGCTCCTCACTGGCCTGGCTGTGACTTTCTCAGAGCTGTACTGCAGTCTATAGACTCATCCTACCTAAACCTCTTCCTTCTCTTTCTCCTTTCACAAGAGTCAGGCCTGCATGTACTCTGAAGCTTTTCCCTGCCTACTCACGTTCCCCTCCCCTTTACCCTTTACAGAATTTCCTCCGTTAAATCTTTTGCATTTCTCCTTCTATCTTGGCATTTGCTTCTCATAGGACCCTAACTGACATAGTGGATCTGAATCCTGAGGTCTGATTTGTGGAGTTGTGGAAACTTGTGAGATCACTTGCAAATGAGACATTACAATGAAATCCAAGGTAGCAACATGTAGAATTATAGCACACATTTGTTACTTGGCATGGAAAAATGTTTACGATAGAGTAAATTGAGGAATTACAAAACAGTATAGTATGTATTCCAAACTTGTAAACAAGAAAGTATATATAGAAAGAGAAAATTTTAGAAGGCTATGCATCAAAATACTGAGACTGGCTTGCTCTAGATTATAGTAGTCTTGCTTATCTATTTTCATTTTCAAAATTTTTCATAATACAAATTGTTTCACTTTAAACGCAGCTGAAAAGAGAAGCATTTGGCCTAGAGGAGGAGTATTTTAGGGGCTAGAGCACTTTGGGAAGATAAGGCTGCTGTAAGTTTTTCTAGAGCCTCAGGACTGCTCCATTAAGGGGAACCATATAAGCACCAGGGGCCAATGGAGAAAAAGAACTTGCCAAGGTGAGAACATAAAGACCTCAGGGAAGGCCTCAGAGAAAGTGAGTGATGAGGAGGGAGGAGGGTCCCTTCCTTTTTCAGTGCATGGATCATTTAAAGTACTATCCCCACTACCATTCCCTATCTGATTCTGATTTCATTTTGTGGTCCCTTAGACCTGATTGTGTGCATGTAATATAGCTCACTCATTCATCCAACCAGTATTTATTGAGCCTTACTCTTGGCTAGACATTCTGCTAAGTTCTAAGGATTCTGGCATGTGGCAGATACTGACAGTTGCCTCCCAATACCCATTCTCCCCTTTTTCTTGTTAAGAAAATCCCCATTTTATTTGGGCAAGCAGCATGTCTGGTTACAAATCATGTCTTAGCGCTCACTGCAAATAGAAGGGTCCGTGTGTTGTAAGCAGGAAACACTGAAGGGGGTTGGCTCAATCAGCAGACACCTTTGCCCTTCACCCTTCCCCATCTTTGGAAAGTAGATGGAACCATGAAATGAACATGAGGAACGAAGACCATATATTAAATATATGTTAGCAAAAATCAAGAAAGGATCAGTCACTAGTGACATTATTAAACCACTAAAATGGACCTCCATATTTCTTGTTATGTGAGAAAAACAAATCTAATTTTCTGAAGCCACAGTGTTGATGATTTCTGTAACTTGAAGCTCAACAGAATACTCAATGGAACAAACAGAGAATGAGTCACAAGCTCTACCCTACCCCTCTTTTTCCTACTGTTCAACGTAGAAAAAAGGCAGCCTACTGCAGTTCTGCTCCAAATTCCTCAGGCCTGCAATTCATGCAGACTCAAGCATTTGAAAATCGCAAGCAAGATGAGTGCAATTGTTCTCCGAAGATGACTGGGACCAGCTGTTCTCAAACTGTTTGGGCTCTGGGCCCCTTTACATTCTTCAGAACTATGAAGAACTACAAAGAGCGTTTATTTATGTGAGCTATACAATCCGTATTTACCACAGGAGATATTAAAACTGAGGGGTTTCAACAATATTAATTAATTTAACAATAGTAACAAATTCTTTGTTACGTTTTATAAAAATAACTATTTTCTGAAACCAAAAAAGTAAGAAATAATCAAGAGTGACACTGTTTTACTTTATTTATTTTTAGAGACAGGGTCTTGCTCTGTGTCCCCTAAGTTGAAGCACAGTGGCACAATTGATCATAGCTCACAGCAGCCTCAAATGATCCTCCCACCTCAGCCTCCCGAGTAGCTGGGGCTACAGGTGCATGCTACCATGCCTGGCTAATTTTGTTATTTTTATTTTTGTAGAGATGGAGGTCTTGCTATGTTGCCCAGGCTGGTCGCAAACTCCTAGCCTCAAGTAAGCCTCCCTCCTCAGCCTCCCAAAGTGCTGGGACTATAGGTGTGAGCCCCCACACTCAGCCTGTTTTATATTTTTTGCAAACCTCCTTAATGTCTGGCTTCAAAGAAGACAACTGACGGTATTCTCTCATCTGCTTCTGCATTTAAAGCAGTCCAATCCTTTGCATTACATGTAGCCTGTGGAAAACTCTACCATATATAATAATACTAACATGTTAGCATCATTATGAACATTATTTTGACCTTGTGGATCCCCAAAGGGGTCTTGGAGTTCCCCAGGGGTGTCCCTACTGTACTTTAGAGTTGCTGCTGTGACCAGTGCTACCCAAACCATGATCTCCAAACTATTTGTCACTGGTCTGTGTTAGGTAAGTTCAGAAACTGAGTAAATGTTTAGAAGCTCTTACATCAATTTGACAGTAACTTTATGTCTGTTGAATCTAACAATAATGTTAATAAATCAGGGCTTTGTTTTGTGTCTTTTCTATTTTTTGTAATTTATGTTTATTATATTTTACAAAAGAATCAGTCTGCAATGGATTGAAAATGAAGAAGGAAAAAAGAACTTTCATAGTGGTTTCTGAAGTGATGATCTAGCTTGGGGATGTTCAACGTGTGGTTCTCCGCAAGTAACATCTACATCATCTGGGAACTGGTTAGAAATGCAAATTCTCAGGCCTCACTCCAGAACAAAAGAATCAGAAACCCCGGGGTAAGGCCCAGCTATCTGGGTTTTATTTTTTTATTTTTTATTTTTTGAGACGGAGTCTCGCTTTGTGGCCCAGGCTGGAGTGCAGTGGCCGGATCTCAGCTCACTGCAAGCTCTGCCTCCTGGTTTATGCCATTCTCCTGCCTCAGCCTCCCGAGTAGCTGGGACTACAGGTGCCCGCTGCCTCGCCCAGCTAGTTTTTTGTATTTTTTAGTGGAGACGGGGTTTCACCGTGTTAGCCAGGATGGTCTCGATCTCCTGACCTCGTGATCCGCCCGTCTCGGCCTCCCAAAGTGCTGGGATTACAGGCTTGAGCCACCGCGCCTGGCCGCTATCTGGGTTTTAACAAGCCCTCCAGGGATTTCTAATCCTCAAGAAAGTTTGAGAACCACTGATCTAGATCTGTGTTTTTCTAACTTAAAGGCACATCACTTGGGGAGCTTCTTAAACTGAAGATTCTGATTCAGAAGATCTGGGATGGGGGTGGAGATTTTACATTTCTTATAAGCTGCCAGGGGATGTGGGCATTGACCCCATTTTAAGTAGCAATCGTATGGGTAAAAGAAACCTGTTGTTGGAACAGTTGTCAACTAATAAGAAACAAAACCAACACTGCAGTACAACAAACAAAAGAAAAGGTGTTTTCATCAAGGTCTTAAGAACTGCAATTTAAGAGACACAGATCTAGCAAGCGACTGGATCAGGCAAGGTTGGGCAGGGGCTTATAAAGGTTTTCTGTAAGTTTACATACCTGGAAGATTTTCATATAGTCTGTGATTGATGATGGCTGGTTAACAGCTTAGGATGTCTTTCAGTCTTGTTTGGCCTACCTGTCTTTCAAGGAGGTTGGTGATCAGGCCCAGTATAAACAATTCAAGTCCAGTGCAGTTGGTTTTACAATTTGGCCCAGTTCAACAGGTCAGATTGCATCTGAGTGTGCACATGACTGGGATCCAACTCCTTATGCCCCCTAGATCCCATTTAGATACCTCTTACATAACCATCTCCATCTTGGATTTTATTTTCTCCACATAGTAGAGAAATGATTTCTATAGAGACAGACCAACGAATTGGCTGCTTTATCCTGTAGAAGGCCAAGAGGCTATTAGTGGCATTCTTTAAAGGACATCGTTGTAATTTTTTTTTTTTAATTGAGATCAAGGCAATAGAGAAATGGGCCAACTTTGAGGCAGGTGCGATTTAGGAAAGGCTGCTCTCCTTCTGGCCATGGAAATGAGGTCCTAGGAAAAGAGCTGCTCTCCAGGTTTCTGCCAGCCTGGGATTTCCAACATGGCTTTCCCCTCTGCAGCACCTTGTTAGCAACTTGATTCTCTGGTGCATGAAGACTGAAGGTGACGTGCTCTAGGGAAGGCAGGACAATGGTGAGTGTCAAGTGACTTTACTGAAAATGTTAGAGAAGTAATGAAATTCTGAACAACTGCTGCTGTGGCAGGAGCTGAAGGAAACCAGAGGCAACAGCTATGGCTTCTTCCAATTCCTCAGGGAACCATCCTGGGATGGGGAGCGGTGGGGAGAGGGCTGGAGTGCATGGCACAAATGCAACCGGTCCCACTGGACTTGTCAGCTGAACTTGATAAAGGCAAAACAGGAGTTGAACATCTGCAAATCTGTTTAGATTGTGATACTTTGGACCAGAGGAACAGCTATCCCCAGGAACCCCCATGCAGCATCAGGCCAGTGAAAGATAAATTTGGGTAAGGACAAGCCCATTCCAGCTCCTGCCCTCACCCCAGGTCTTTGTGGGCCATTGGGCAAAGGCTTTTCAAATAAAAACTTGAGAAAAATGCCTATAAAAACATCTTTCACAGTTCAAAGAGAGGTAATGTGAGCGATAGTCAAATTTGCCAGGCTCTGGAATCAGACTGTGAGTTTGAACTCAAACTCCATGATGATGAGCTCTGTGTCTTTGGCCAAGTTGCTTTTCCTCTCTGTGCTTCATCAATCAGTTGTATTTGTTCTCTCCCTCTCACCAGGCTTTGAGCTAAGGATGGTGACTGCATTTCATTCGTTTTTTCTTTCTGGTGGCATCTGATTGAGAAGGGCAAGGCACCTAACTCTGTCCATTTTAAGATTTGAGTTGAGAGCCACAGGCAATACGTGACATTGAGATTCCAAAGAGGGAAAGAGGAGTAGTTTGTGGTGCTTGTGGTGGTTGTACAAGGAAGATTTTGGACAAGAGAGTCTATTGAGGCTGGGACTGCATCACCAGGAAATTTGTAAGAGGTGCTGCAGGCACAGACAGATTCAGGGGCTCAAGTGATGCCTCAGTCTCCTCCCTACATCACTGAGCTCAGCTTGTCCAGCATCGGCTCTATCTCCAGGCCGGCTCTCCTCATCATGGTAGATGGAGCCTCCGCACGTGGAGTGGCCCGCCCGGCTGTGATCTGGCTTAACTTGAGCTTTTATGGCCGCCCTTTATTACATTGTTTCCATGAGAACACACATCCCGAGTTCCACACAACTGCTTTACAAATGAGCTTTTGGAAAATAAGTATGCAGAAGCCAGATATGCCCTGTTTCCATCTGGACCAATATCCATATATTAATCTTCCCACTTCTGGTAACATAAAAACAGCTGGCCAAAGTGTCCTCCAAGCAAAATCCGTAAGAGACTCAACCTTGGCCTCAAATGGTAGTTGAGATGTTTTTATACTTCGACCACTTTGTCCTTCCTTGTGACTCCTCTGCCCTCCCCTCATTTCATCCATTCTGTAGTTCCAACCTCAACACCACAATCTTCCCTTCCTGCTCACTCTCACCAAGTCAGACAATACCCATGCTAGAAAGAAGTAGTAACGATTGCACCTGTCACTAAACGATCAGCACCTCTGCTGCCCTAACAGCTCCCCTATGACAATCATAGCCAGATAGACAGTGGAAGCCTAAATTCACAGAAGTCAGCCGCAGGCAAGTCACCGGAGCTGACTGAGACAGAACCGCACCTGAATGACGACTTCTGGGAAGGCAGCAACTGGGGCGGGACTAGGAGCAGAAATCAAGGTTGTGATGACTTTCACAGTTTTATCTGTAAAGGTCCTTTAGGTGCAAGCGAGAGAAATACATCCCAGACCACAGAAGGGATAAATATAATTTATTAGAGGGATTTAAGTGTCCACAAAATAGAAAAAAAATCTGACCTGATTCAGAAAGGACAGGAATTCACATAGTCTTGAGATTCTATACAGAAGAAACCATTTTTGGTCCTTGTAAGAGTCCCTGAAGTTTCCAGAGATCTGTTGACCCACTCCTGAGAGCCTAGCAATACTCCATGCAAGGGAGCAAGGTTGGTTTCCCAAAGGAAAAATAAGAGGCCATTAACAAGCAGCAGGAGAAAAAAAACATTCTCTGTTGCATAGGTCATATTGCAGTATTTGTGAGTTTTCTCCTTCAGACTTTGGGTTTGCCATTCTGTTCTGTTTCCCTTTACCTCCATGAGAACTAAAGTTATGGGTAATTCATTCAATAACAACATTTCACAGGCATTTGGGTGCCCCTCTACTGGTCACTGTGCACACAAAGGCACAAATAAGACATGGACACCAAGGATCAGAAGGGGAAGATGGAACTCCTCCCTGTGCTGTGGGAGAGGCGTGTACAGAGACACTGGGGGTCAGAGGAGGCATGGCCAGGTCCACCGAGGAGCAGGGGCTTGCGAAAAGCATCCCAGAAGAGGTGAGCCTGAGGTGACCCTAGAAAGATAAGGTAGGCAAGGATTAGGCAGGGAACCCAGGCCTGGGGAGAGTGGCTTGAATGGTGGCATTCTGGACAAAGGTAGAGTACTTGGAGGAAGGGCAAAGGCACAGAGGCACCAAACATCCTGGATTTTTTTTTTCTTGAGATGGAGTCTCACTCTGTCTCCCAGGCTGGAGTGCAGTGGCGTGATCTTGGCACACTGCAACCTCCGCCTCTGAGGTTCAAGTGATTCTCCTGTCTCAGCCTCCCAAGTAGCTGGAACTACAAGTGTATGCCACCACGTCTGGCTAATTTTTGTATTTTTAGTAGAGATGAGGTTTCACCATATTGGTCAGGCTGGTCTCGAACTCCTGACCTCAGGTGATCCACCCACCTCAGCCTCCCAAAATATTGGGATTACAGGCGTAAGCCACTGCATCCAGCACATCCTGGATTTCTAAAAGAAGAATAATATATTCTTGAATGCTGAGGGCAAAGTGGGTGGTGGTGGGAGAGAAAGCTAGAGAGGAAAACACCGACCAGGCCAGATCATGGAAGGCCTTTGTGGTCGGTGTTAGGACTTTGCAAACGAATCTGTAGACAAGAATTTGAGGCAGAGAAGTGACGTGATCTGACTTGCATTTTAGGAAGATCCTGCTGACCCGGAATAAAAGATGGCTAGAAGGGTGGAACTCTAGAAGTGGGGAAAGACTAGAAGATTATTGCAAAACTTGGAGTTACAGATGTCAGGAGCCAGCATCAAGGCAACTGCAATGAGAGTGAGGAACAGGCAACATGCAGGTGAGATGTCAAGCAGGAAGCATCTACAGGACTTGGAGCTGATTTGGTAGGATGGTGAGGGCTAAGGAAGCATCTAGAATGGCTCCGGGTTTATGGCTTGGGTGAAGAGGCGGATGGTGACACTGCTTCCCAAAACTAGTGTCTTCAGAAATGAAAAGGAGTAGGTTAGGAAGATAAAAAAGAGAAGTACAGGGTCAGATATTGTGTCTTGGGACATCTGTGGGGCACCCAGGAGGAGGTCCTCAGTAAGAAGTCGGATCTCAGCATCCCAGAGCTGGGAGGCTTCAGCTTGTGAGAGGTGGGTGTAGGAGAATGAGAAGAGACAGTGGCCTCAGGCCTGAGTGCATGGGCGCAGGGAACAAGGAGCCAGTAGACAAGTCGGGGGAGAAACTTTCAGGGAGGAGGAATAAGAGAGTATATTATCTGTGGAGCCAGCAAAGGACGAAGTTTTAAGAAAATGAGTGCTCAACCGTATCAGATGTCTCAGAGAACTCACCCATAATAAGGCTCAAGAAAAGTCTACTGGATTTGACATTTAGAAAGTCGTTACAGACCTAAGCTAAAGACCTTTCAGTGGAGTGGTGGGGTCAGAGGTCAGAGTGAGTCCAGGGGTGAGTGGCGGGTCAAGCTGTGGGAGCTGTGAACGCAGGAAGCTGCCTCCTAACACATTTCCCTTTCCAAAAGCACCCTGAGTCCTGGAACGCCCGTGACCCATGCTGCTGGTGCCAAGATGACCTGGGGTTCTAACAAGGACGGACTATGCAGTTACCCATCATTCGCTACATCATCCATTATTTATCAAGCATCTATAGGGTGTCTTCAATATGCCAGGTACTGCGCCAGGTACCTGGGCCCCAAAAATGAGTAAGACCCAGGCACTGCCCTAGAGATATTCATGTTTTAATGCGGAAACACACCGATCAAACATTACCGGGTCATGCAGCCTGTGTTTTAACTGAGTAGGGAAAGATGAAGGAGGTCAAGGAAAGTTTCATGGAGAAGTGACAATTGTCATTACAGACAACGGCCAGCCAAGGAACTCCTTGAAGCAGGGGAGTGGCATGATGAAATTTTTGTTGTAGTTTTATGCAAAAAAGGGATGCATTTTCACAAATTTAATACTTTCACATGACTGGCATCCAGATCAAGAACAAGGACATGACCAGCCCCCAGAAAGCCCTCGTGACTTTTTCTAGCCAACACCATCACGAATTTTCCACACCCCCACTTTTTTTTTTTTACATAAATAAGTGTATATAGTACTCATCTGTGTCTGCTGTCTTTTGCTCAACATGACATTTGTGGGCTTCTTTCCACATTGCTGCATAGAGTGGCAGATGGCCACTTTCAGATTTGTTTTTTTTTAAGGAAAATGTGGTAAAGATGTGAGTCTCATGTGTAGATTATGAAAATCAGTCCTTTGCTTTGCTGTCCTGGTACATGTGATTAACCAACAACCTTGGCTCCTTGCCCCTCCCCAAATAGAAGTGAGTGGGGCTGGCTCTCTCCATTTCCTCACCTCCCTTTTCAGGATTCACTATTCATTTCTCAAATTGCTCACAGTGTTCTTTGAAATGCAAGTTCTCTTGTATGTCTGTGTGTACAAGATGTGTGTGTGTACATGTGCTGCCAGGGAAAAAGGGGAAAAGAATTCTGTAGGGTTTGCCCCAGTCTCTAGTGCCCCATTTGGGGCAGTGGCAGGTGTGGCTGGCAGGCTGTCCTAGAAAGAGACAGGCTAGCTGCAGGGTGTACAGCTGTGACTAACAGAGTGGGAAGGGAGCAGTGGAGGGGCCCAGTAATGAAGGAACCACCCTCAGAGGAGACCTAAGTCATTACTGTCATTCTAACTGCCACCCTCCTGAATGCACAGGAAGCTTACAAATCTCAGAGAAATCCATTCCCACTTCTGCTGGAAGAAAAATGAGAAATCCCATATCAGGAGGAATTCGTAATTCCTGCCTGTCTTCTTAAAAATACATCAAGATCCTGCAGAAAATATGCTTTCAAACCTAGCCCCTCTGATACCCAACAGTTAGGCAGCTTCTGCTTCTGCCTGACAGCGCCTCATAAAATTCCTGCAGGAAGAGGTTATATGACCAATAAAACCTGCCCCCAATGTCTCTCTTGGCTGAGCTTTGTCCTAGGAGCCCTTTATACTTCCCCCAGCCTCTTTCGAGGTTCATAAGCTCACATTTTCAAGGGCAGCTCTAGATGTACAAGAGAGCAGGTTCTTCTCCCTTTCTACCTAGAATGAAGATTTGTTATTTCTTAAATTGACACTAGAAATGTTTTGAGACCTAGCCTGCCATTTGGAAAGACCCCAGTGTAAATCCTGTAGGACTGAGAGCCTTGTAGGGAGTGGTGAACTGGGGAGGCTCAGAAGACGACATCTCCCTGCCTCTAAAACATTGACTTTTCTCTCTATGCGCATTCAAGCTAGTGCTTTGTTATATTCTTTCTCTCCTCTCCCTGTCTGTCTTTCTCTGTCTCTCCAAATGTGAGTTTCCTTGTTTGTGAGAGTCTGATTATTTAACATGTTGGTGAAGTGGCCTCTGGCTTAGTAATAATGTCCTCCAGTAGCCTTAGAACATTAGCTAGGAGCCAAGGCCCTGAGAAGTTGAAGGTTGTGTCCAAGAACTTCTAGCTGCTTAGGGACAGAATTAGGAGTAGATAGTCTCAAAAGTCACTGTCTCTCCCCTCCTAAGTTGACCTTTCTCTTTTCTGGAGCTTAGTCACTTACTGTCTCCTCTGGTCTCCACGGATATTTTTTCTGATTACATCAAGACTTATTCTCAAGAAAAACAGGGTATAATAACCACATGAAGTTGTTAATGGTAGTTGATGCACAATGTGGACTCCTTGTTCCAAGAATATTTGCATTTCATCAGGGGCAGAGGCATGCACATGCCTCGAATGGCCATTCATTCACTTGCCGTGTTCCAACTTCTTCTAGCCACATGGTAGGCTGAATTTCTCCATCCCAGTGAAATCAGGGTGACCATGTGACCCACTTTGGCCAATATGATGGAAATGGAAATGACATGAGTCACTTCTGGTGGAAGCTTTGAGAACCAGTATGTGGAGCCTCCCTCAGTCTGGATCCCTGAGTGACCAAAAAGAGCACAATCCTGATACTGACCTATGCTAGGCCTGTAGGGAAGTAAGGAATAAATTTTGTTGAATTAAGCCTCTGAGATTTGGGGGATGTTTGTTACTGCAGCATAACCTAGCATACTCTTTCTGATAAACGTGTCATGGATTTCAGGCATTGAAAATTGCATGCCCAGCAGCACTGGACCATTGAGAGGCCATGCACCATATTGTTGTGCCCCAGCATTCTTCTATAACCATAGAGACCAAGCCAGAGTCTTGGACACATGATGTGTACCCAGCATCTCTTGGTTGTACTTACTGGGAGCACTTGTTGACTTGAAGGCCAAAGGAAAGTGAGCTCAGGTCACCAAACACATCTTTCACTCTTCTCCAGGGCCAGACACCTCCAAGAGTAAGTGTGCCCAGGCAGGGCCTGTTGGTGAGGTCCAGAAGATGATATAGTCTGGGCTATAAGGCCAGGCTGTGTAGGTTACTGAATTGTGATTGGCATGCCTTTGTCCCAGTTTGCTTTTTCCCATGGGTTTAAATTACTTGAACAACCTATTTGCTTTCCTCTAAAAATAAAACGTAACTTTTTTGCAGTCAGTGTTAACAGCGAGTAGCTCAATCCATCCCTGTCATCCATTGTAAATTCAGCTCAACTTTTCGGTTTTATTGAGAGCCCACTATGTGCCATTAGAAACAGTTCCTGCCTTAGCATTTGCAGTCTAGCAGAGAAGATGGGCATGTTAGCGAGTAAGCAGAAAAAAATGTGAATCCTGGATATAGCCCATTCCTTGAAGAAACATTTATGGAGAGCCATCATTTCCTAGGTAATAGACATTGCAGAAAGTGCAGAGGCAGACCTAGAGTGGGATGGAAACATTTGGGAGCAATTGCCTCTTTTCTGGAGGAAGGATGTGTTCCAGTTACAATCACTTCGTAACAAATCCTTGTTGCTTAAAACAGCTATTGTATTAAACTCACAGATTCTGTGGATTGGGAATTCAGGCAGGGTGCAGTGAGGATGGCTTGTCTCTGGTTCTCAGCATCTCAAAAGTCACTAAGGCTGAAGGTGATGTCATGGGGACTGGAGTCATCTGGAGGCTCCTTCGCTTACATGTCAGGTGTCTGGGTTGGGATGACTCAAAGACTGAGCTCAGCTGGGACTGACAACCTACACATAGCCTTTCAATGTGGCCTGAGCTTCTCACAACACAGAAGCTGATTCTCAAAAGGGAACATCCCAGAAGGGCATCAAGACAGTGAGTGTTCCTGTAGAAGCAGGTGCACATTGCACTGCCTTTTGTGACCTAACCTCGGAAGTCTGGCAGTGTCATCCCTCTCTGTATTCCATATGTTGTAATAGTCACTAAGGCCAGGCTGGATTCCAAGGGTGGGACACAGATGCCACCTCTTAATGGGGATGTGTCCAAGAATTTGTAGACATATTTGAAACCACCACAGATTGGGAGCAAACACAGCTTGCTAGTTATCTAACTAGGTTCCATTTTTACCTTCCTAGTAACAGAATCCCTATGTTATCAGTTAACTCAGATTTTTAAAAATCTACTTTTCCTGGCTTCCCTTAAAGATGTGTGTCCAATGGGAAGAAAGGAGAAGTCATTGGATGAGCCTTTTGGAAAGTTCTTTTATAAACTTTAAAGAATCTTCATAGGATATTGTACTCTTCTGAAAAGTGTCTTTTCCCCCTCCTCCTCTTCTTTATTCTCCCTGCTTGGAATGCAGATGACAGAGTTGGAGCTCCAGTAGTCATCTTGAGACCACGAGGCAATCCTGAGAAGGAAAGCTACACATTAAGGATGAGGGAGCAGAAAAATTAAAGAATGCCAGGTCCTGGGAGACGTTGTGGAGCCAACAAGCCAACCCTGCCTTTTGAATGTCAAGCTATAAGACAGTAAAATAAATGTCTATTATATTGATGTTGTCTGTCACCAAAATCAATCCCTAACTGACACAAGGGATCAGAAAGAGTTAGATCAGAAAGGAGGAAATGTAATTTTTTTTTTTGGTAAAGTAATAATTGCACAAGCATTTGCTAAAATGAGCAGGGGGTTGCCAGATAAAGTAAGGAAAGAGCTTTCATGCAGAGGGAACAGTATCGTTAAAATGTCAAGGAAGTCACTTGATCACTTTCACCTGAAAAAATAAGATATATTAGAGTGGCTTGGTGAGGTTACTTGCAAATTATATTTGAAGATTCCAGAGGAAGAAATAATAGAACTTCAGGTATGCTGAGAAAGGTAAGATGGCGCACAGATATTTCACAATAAGTTGCAAATAAATGCCTTTTATTTTGTATCCTAGCTAATAAACAGTTACATGGAAACTCTAAATAGCTGTGTAAATGGTCAAGAACTCTTTGTAGACTTTCAAGCTGATTTTGGAGATGTCTACACCTCAGTCAATAATGAGACATTTAATTCTTCTTTGGCTATGCCAATTATGTTATTCTTTGTTTTAGAATGACTCATTGGGATATGGTCACCCTCAGTGCCACAAAATGAAACTCATATACTTTGTAAGGGATCAAATTGCAACTGATTATTATTGATATATTGAGAAACAATTTTTAAAATGTTCTTGGGCCAATGTTCCATTGCATGTTCAAATTTCCTGAAATGGACTAACTTTCAGAGCCCCCAAGAAGGCTGGCCAACTTCTAAAAAAAAAAAAAAGGAGATTATTTTAATTTCTATTTAAAAAAAAAAAACCACTACAAAAAAGATGAGCTAATTCTTTACACTTGTTTTATTTTGTTTTGTTTTGTAGAGAGAGTCTCATTGTGTTGCCCAGGTCTAGAACTTCTGGCCTCAAGTGATCCTCCAGTCTCAGCATCCCTAGTAGCTGTGACTACAGGCATTGCCACTACAGTCTGCTAATCTTTCTTTCTTTCTTTCTTTCTTTCTTTCTTTCTTTCTTTCTTTCT